>NW_014554264.1:0-24474 GCF_001313825.1 Dinoponera quadriceps
TTCGCGGGCGACTACCGCGAGTCGTCGCGATCAGGGGGAGGGAGGGTGGGTGGAGGGGTGCGGACATTCGCGAGGGTATACCGACTGTCGGAGGAGGGGATACCGACCGCTGAAGGGCCCTATTCGGTCGGTAAAAAAAAACAGCACCTATCGGCCGCTGCTATTCGGTCGGTAAAAAAAACAGCGCCAACTGCGTCAACTGGTCTTTGCTACTCGGTCCTAAAACAGATCCAACTGCGCCAACTGGCTTTGCTACTCGGTCGGTGAAACAGATCCAATTGCGCCAGAACCAGCCTCTCTCATCTACTCATAACGATCGAAAGAAATTTACTGTGATATCTAATAAAAAACCGTAAGAAACACTTATTCAACAGAAGATGAATAAATTGTTTGTTAACATAATTTTCACCTTTTTTCACATTTTCATGTAGAATATCAATTATATCTTAAAGTGGTTTAATGTAAATATAAAATAGCGTATTAAGTACTTTGAATCGTTTTGTGTTATTTTTGTAATTGAATTCTATAATACAGCAAGTTTTTAAAGCTTATCAATATTAACACTTTGCGTTCCGTCGACGGCACGGTGCTGTTGCGCTCATTTCGATGTTGCGGTCCATCGACGGCACCGTGCCGTAGCGATCTGACAACATTTGTTTTATAGATAAATCAAAACTATGCAGTTTCAAGCAACTGGCAACATGCAAAACAGATGAATAGCTTTCCGTAGCTATGTCAAAACAAATGACGATCGCTCCAAGTGTTAGGATGGTTCTTTCAGACCTAGTCTTTCGATTCAAGTCGATCGACAAATCTTACCAGTGTAAACGCTATCGTGAGCTGAGAAAAAGCAAAAAATGTTATATAACATATATTTTTCTTCAAATAAAGAAATTCAAGATGTAGAAGGTAAATACGACTCTTACAATCAGTCATTGGATTTTTATTTATCAATCGTACACGTGTTCTCTAGTTGTATTTGTTTATTTATCTACTGTTTGGTTTCATATTATGCCGTATTTTTTTATTATTTTGTTTCATACTATAAGGTCATAGATGATGTATCACCGATATTTCGTGTTTTGAGACGAATTTCGTCCGGATTATCAGACGATGAGAATATTAATTTATATCCGCAGAGAAAAAAACAATGTTTGCAAGCACATGTAAACAAGAAGAGAAGTATGTTTCCTATTCTGTTATTAATCCTCTCGATATAATTTACGCGCTATTTTATCTATGTTTGACTTTTTTCCCGCTCAAAATAGACCATGATATTGATGGTCTCAGAATGTAAAGTTCTCTCAGAAAAATTAACTTTTATGATCGTTATTAATAGAGAAAAGAATGAACTTCACGATAAAAGTTGTTTGAATACACTAGATTCAACAGTTTTTTATATATCAACATTTGTATAAGAAAAAAATCAACCAAGTAAGCGCGGCAACTTGTGTATTATGCAATCGAGAAGTTAGAACACATTAGTCAAGCGTTTTCAGGTGGGCCGCTGACCGCAAAGTGTTAATGTGCCCTCTTGTTCTTCTGTAATGAGTTGGCCATTAATATGGCCGTCGTCGCTTAAAAAGGCACATTAATAGTGACAATCATACGAAGGTGAATCAAATATAAACGGAATTATTTTTTTTGTTTATTGAAGCATCATAAAGAAACTAACATACATAACTATTTTTCTACATAATCCCCTGACTTCGAAACACATTTTTCCCAACGGATAACCAGTTCTTTCATTCCGCTATCATAAAATGAAGGCAACTATGACAGGAGCCAATCGCTCACGAAAAATTTGACAGAAGCACCGTTGTCAAATCTTTGTCCTCCAAGTGCTTCAGTGGTCCAAACAAATGATAATCGCAGGGCGATAAGTCCGGACTGTAGGGAAGGTATTCCAGTGTAGTCCAGACCAGTTCTTCAATTTTTTGACGAGTTAAGGCAGCTATATATGGCCGAGCATTGTCGTGAAGCAGGATAACGTCTTGGATTGGAAATCCGCGTCTTTTCAGACGATATTCGTGTTTTGTTTCGTCCAAAAGTTGGCAGTAGTATGCGGCGTTTACAGTACGACGTTCATGAAGAAAATCGACGTGCAAAATACCTTTAAAGTCAAAAAATACTATTGCAAGAACTTTTCCAGCTGAGAGCCGAGTTTTGACGGATGCAGATTCACTTTTCTTTCGCCATTCCATACTGGCTTCTTTGGATTCCGGGGTGTAGTGGTGCACCAAAGTTTCGTCGCAAGTCACAATTCGATGCAAAAAAGTTTCCCCTTCGGCCTGGTAGCGTGTCAATAGCCGTTCGCACACCTCCAAACGTTGCCGTTTCTGATTTTCGGTAAGAAGACGAAGGACCCATCTGGCGGACACTTTTCGAAACCCAAGATCGTCAGTAATGATTGCCTGAGCACTGCCGAAACTTATTCCGACCTCAGAAGCAATTTTAGCGACCGTTAATCGACGGTCACTTTCGATAAAGTTGCCAACCAGGCGAATATTCTCCTCTGTCACGCTGGTCCTCGGGCGACGTCCGTGTCCATCATTTTTAGCAGTTTCTCGTCCTTCTAAAAATTGTTTGTGTCACTCGTACAATTGAGTCTTCTTAAGCGTATTGTCCCCGAACTGTGCTTCAAGCCTTCTCGATATGTCCGACAGTTTTACGCCTTCTGCAGTGAGAAATTGAATAATATTTCATTGTGCAACGGATGAGGGCACCTTCCGCTCTGACATTGTGATACTGATTAACGGAGCGCTAATGAGAGGTCGCGTAAGGGGGAATCCCCTTCAAGCATTCCCGCCTATAACGCTCAAAAGCCTGGCCTCTCTCCGTTCGCCTCACTATGGGTATAAAAATAATTCCGGTTTATATTTGATTCACCTTCGTATACATTTTTTATCTCAATTACAACATCATGAAATAATAACGTTTCTTAGATTACACAATTTTGTGAGGAAAAGAAATTGTTAAAAACCTATATAGATATCTACTTGACAAAATTAAAGCTACAGTATTTAATAATTAATTAAAAATGAACAAATCGACTTAAAAACGTATTAATAAAGAAAAATAAAGTTACCTTATATAGTCTAATGTTACATTTCAAAAAGTCTCAAGTTCATCTTCAAATATTCATTTCAATGGCTACGATGTATCGGAAAGGAAGATTTAAACGGTTTTGAATATAAAAGCGTTTACGATTTAGCGACCTAAGTCGAACCCAGATCGCTAAATCGAAAACGTTCTAAGATCCGACAATGAATAGTGCTTTAAATTATCCAATTTTTTTTATATTATTGAATTACATAATATCTATCATGATAAAATTATCTGATGTAGAATAATAAGTAGATTTAACTTACCATATTTTTTCTATAAGTGGAATCATTGCATAATTTTGTTTCTATCCCTTCATTCTCAGTTCATTCTAATTTTTCAATAATAGATTATGGAAAATATCGTCTTTTTCCTCTCCTATGTTCAAAATAAGAACTGACAGCTTATTTAAAATAAGTATTTAACGTCTTTCAATTATATTCATTTTCATCTACAAAGATATCAGTTTTTCAATAATAAATCGGCGGAAATTTTCTATTCCTGTACAAAAATCAAAATTTTATTGTTATATTCTTACATAAATATTCGGAGTACAAATTAGTTCGGTCCGTTTTCAAAAGATGCCTTTGGTTGTTATGAATATTTCATAGTGACAACTGATTTCGGTGGTTTCAGAGAAGTTAGACATCAATAATATTCAGTTTACATCGCTTTGAGTTTCATACAAAACCCCTGTTTTTTACTGTGTTGAATATGTCAAATTTTGCATTAACTAAGCAGCATTTATGGGAGGTTTTAGTTTTCTGCTTTAATTGGAAGAAAAATGCAGCTGAAGCGCATTGAATGCTTGTAGAAGTTTATGGCGACAATGCTCCAACTGATAAGTCATGTAGGGAATGGTTTCGACGTTTCAAGAATGGTGATTTCAGCTTTGAAGACAAGTCTCGCTCTGGACAGCCAAAAAAAATTCAAAGACAAAGAATTGGAGGCAATACTCGATGAAGATCCTAGTCAAACGCAAGAGGAGCTTGTAGAATCATTCAGAGTTACGCAATAAGTAGTTTGAGCTGTGCATTACGAGAAAAACGGCCGGAATACGAGCAAAGACATGACAAAGTTATTATTCTGTATGATAACGCTCGGCCTTATGTCGCAAAAATCGTAAAAAATTATTTGGAAACGCTCAAGTGAGATATTTTATCGCACCCGCCGTATTTGCCGGACATTGCGCCTTCTGATTACTGGTTGTTCTGACGGATGCAGCCCGTTTTGGCAGGTCACCGTATCACTTCTTTCGCAGAAATCGGAAATTGGCTCCTAACTTCGATCGCCTCAAAAGATGAGACATTTTTTCGAAATGGAATTCGAAAATTGTTTGAGAGATGGGAAAAAGTAGTAGCCAGCGATGGACAATACTTTGATTAATCTGTTCATTCATTTTGTTCTGAAATAAATGCATTTTTGACCATAAAAACGGATCGAACTAATTTGTACTCCCAATACATTTACTTGCACACACAGAGTTGGATGCCAAACATCCAAATCGGTTTTATATTGTTTATTACTATCTTCTCCCAGTCAGCCAGTGCATTCCTTTTAATTTCATTTTTATTTATTCCAGTTTTTTTTATATGTTCTTTCCAGCGTAGCCTTGCATCAAGTTTCACTTCCAAATACTTAGCTGAATTTGCATAGGATATTACATTATTATTCAAGATTATTGGCATAGGTTTTTCCTTTTATTCGTAAAATTAACATGAGTTGATTTGTTTTTATTAAGTTTAATGTTCCATCTTTTATTCATCATCCATTTACTCACTTTATTTATAGCCTTCTGCAAATTTTAGCTTTCTCAGTATTGTCTCCAATGCATAAAGTAATCGTATCATCCGCAAAAATGGCTTTTGATGCTTGATTTGTTTGGGGTAGATCGCTCGTATATATTAGGTACAGGATCGGTCTCAACATATTCCCTTGAAGTACATCTGCTATTCCCTTGAACTAATTTGATTTTTTTCATGTCAGAATAATTTTGTTCACATTTGATTCTGAAGAGTCTGTTTGATAGATATAATCTGATAGTTTCCGAAAACTGTCTGGGTAAGTACGTATCCAGTTTATTATTTAAACCTTTATGCCATACTTTAGCGAAAGCTTGGGCCACGTCTAAGAAGGCAGCAGAGCAGATTTTTTTATTCTCTAGAGTTTTTTTCTGTGACGTTAACAGTTTGATGTTCCTGTTCAATCGTCGAAAGCTGATCACTAAACCTAAATTGATGCCTCGGGATGAGCTGTTTTTCATAAATTGTAGATTTAAGTCTCTTGAGCAAAACTTTTTCATAAATTTTTGTTATTATTGGCAGCAAAGAAATTGGACGGTAAGATAACACTATGTTTAGTAGTTTACCTGGTTTAGGCAGCATAAAAACTTCGGACACCTTCCATGCTCGTGATACGTATGCCAATCTGAAGGATGTGTTTATGTTATATGTCAACATAACTATTGCTTTCTATTGGAATTGTTTTAGGGTTTCTCCACTGATGAGATTGTAGCCATATACTTTTTTCGCTTTAATATTTTTCTTAATTTCTTGTTGAATCTCTCTTGGCGTAACTGGATAAATGTTTATTTCATCTTTACATATGTTTGTTATCAGTACGTATTCCTCCTCTGACTGCTGCGGTTGGAATGTTTTTCCAAGATGATTAGCAAATATTTCAGCTTTACTTTTATTGTTCCTAGCCCACTTTTTATTAGGAGTTCTTAATAGCGGAATATACAATATTGGTCTTTTGATTCTTTTTGATTCTTTTGATTCTTTCCATAAGGAGTAATTTGTGTCCTTCTCAGCCATCAGATTCCTTAAGTATGTGATAATGTTTTTATTTTTAACTCGTTGTATTTCCCTTCTAAATCGTTGTGTCAAGTTATTTAATTCGTTTTTATCTGTCGGAGGTTTGGTTAATTTTTGTCAATTTTTCCTAGCTTTTCTTCTTTTGCCAATCAGTTTTTTAATTGTTATTGGATAATTTATGTCTGACCATTTTTTCCTGACATGAAATTTGTATTGTTCCATGCTGCTTGTAGAATATTCATTATCAATTCTATTATTTCATAATCAAGCTGATCTTCACTTTTTAACAGCACTTTTAATATTAACTATATTCTACTTGAGAGTTCAGAAAATTCTCCCAGTTTGTAGTTTTATTCGTAAGAGTAAGATATAACTCCTTTATTTATTTTATCGTTTATCGTTAATATAACAGGGGAGTGGTCTAAACATAGGTCAAAACTTTTGTTAATATTGATATAGTTAGCTGAAATCTTTCTTGTAATGAAAAAATCCAGCCAGTCTGGTCATTATTTGCGGAACTTTAGGCCAATACGTGGGCTTGCCAGTTGAATGACACCAACATTTATGTTCTTACATGGCTGACAACAATTCTCTTCCTTTGGTTGTTGTTAGCCTTGTCCCCTAGTAGGTGTTCTTGGCATTGAGGTATCTTCTCACTATAAATTTTTTTCCTAGACTTCTCAGGAAGTTTAAATAGTGTTCCTTTTTTAAATTGTGCCTAAGAGGCGAGTAGGCCGCACATACTGTAAGGTTAGTGTTCCCAACTTTAACACTGACTATTGTAACCTGTATCATGTCCGTTTGATAATGCGCTTCTTCGTAGTGAACAATATTCTCCTTGATGATCATAGCGCTTCCTCCCTTAGCTGAATTTTGTGGGTAGACAGTGTGATATACCTTATATCTCCTGATTCTGTTGTTAGATTGTTCAGTGAGGTGGGTCTCACTTATGAAACCTATATTTATTTCGTGAATTTTTAAGAATATTTACAATTCGCTTAGGTTATGCTCAAAACCGTTGGCGTTCCAAGTAACTATTCTTATTTCGTGCTTGCCCATTATTTCTTTTTAGAAGGTGCAGCCGCTTTCTTGCTCTTGTTTTCCAGTTTAGAAAGTCTTCGTAAAACATCATTCAGCATTTTTTCTTGTTCTTCCTGATTTCTGTCTTACGTCACATGTTTATCCAAAATTTTTATGAACGTCTCATTATCATATTTTTCTTCTTTTGATTTTTCTTCATCCTTCCTTAATTGTACCGCGTGAGAATAGGTTTTCCCTTCGACTACTGATTTTGTTGTATTGATCTTTCTGCATTGGATTGTATTCTAGAATAGCTGTAAGTCGATAGGTTAGTTTTATTGACTTCCTCTTTGTGACTTCATTTCTAATTTTTTGAAACTTTGCAAGTTTTGCAATCTTACATCCTCTATAATTCACATGATGATTACTCCCATAATTAGCACATATTGGGCTGAGATTGTTGCTAATTTTTATATTCCCTCGTATGATGCTTACCTGTACATTTTACACATTTCGATTCTCTTTTATAGTATATTCGAGTAGGTCCGTTGATTTGACAAATTTTACATTGGGCAATAAGTTTGGTTTTTTTTCAGTAGTTCTATTACAGTAGTTCTATTTCAACTTTTATGCCTAATATTTTTTTTATTTCATATATTTTATTAGGATCTTCATCTTTACATGCTAAAATTCAGCATGAAAAGAGAGAGGGGGATTTTGTCTCCCTTCCTCAGCAGTCCCAGTAATTGTATCATTTATATTTCAACTCTTCAACTATCTTATCAGGATGACAAGAGTAGTGCAATTTTTTTTGCAACAACTTTTAAAGGTCCCGATTGTTTATTCTCGTAGATGTGCCAGTAGTATTTAGTAATAGTATATCTTTGAGGTATCTTGTTAACTTTCTATATTCATCAGTACTAGTTACATTCAATTTGACTTATTCGTTGCTCAACATGTTAGCTGTGTATTAAAATTTATTTTCATTTAATCCTTTATGTAATTTATCATAATTTTTGATCCAATTAAATACTATAGGGGGTGGTCTTAGTTGTTTATTTTGCTTTCTCATCTCTACTTCCCGTTGTGACTGGATTACATGAAATTGTGTTTCCAACGGGGAGATTTCAGGAGAAAAGACCACTTTACGGTTTTTGTTCCTTCTTCCTCTAGTCTGTTTCCTTAATTTGTTCCTCGTTTGTACAGTATTCAGCCTGACTTTCTTGTACGAAGACTGTACTTAAATCGTTCTTTTTACCTAAAGCTTCTTGTTGCAAAGTTTCTCTCATTTCCATTATTTGTCGCTGCAGCTCCATGATAGTTTGCTCAAGACTAATTTTAGCTATTTCTTTCTTTATGCCATGCATTGTATAACATGTGTTCATTATATGTTGTAGTACTTAACATTTGCATATCGTCTTACAGTCTTTTATCGGATGTGCTGTTAGCAAGCAATGATTGCCCCCCCCCCCCCCCCCCCCCCNTCCGTGAGGCCGGCCTCCAAAGAGGGTGGATTGCCCGGGTCTCCATCCAGAATACCACTTGAGGTACACATTTCCGCTTTTGTTTCGTCCATTGTTAAAATTTCTGTCAGGGTTCCTTCCCTTAGTTGAATTGCTTTCGTCTTAGGAGTCTCGCCTTTCGCTCCTCATCTATCTGCTATGACTGAGGTCACATTGCCCGGAGTTTGCGACTACAGAAACTGGATGATCGGACTTGCTGGTTTACTTGATGTTGTATAGCACGGCATTTCACGACACTTTTTTAGTACGTATCTTCCAGCAAGATAGGTATCACCGTGACCTTACCGGCCATTAGAACTCTAAATTTGAATAAATACAAACCAATAAGAATCGCAAACCGACAAGATAATATAAAATTATGAAAAAATATATAGTAGCAATACTCCTACTCTTTCTTCTTCTTCCTCGGCACTACAGCCTCGTTTGAGGCCTGGGGGCCTACTTCTCTCTCTTTACATATGCATGTAGGGCGCAACACAGATTGTACACGTGCATATGGAACCTACAGTTTTACGCCGATTCCGAACGGCAGTTGGAGAGAAAGTTTTCGTGGCATGTGAATACTCTTGGTGGTTTGCCAGACCACCAAAGAGGAGCGGCGACGAGCGTATGATAAAATTTTTCTGGTTCTGCCGAGGATTGAACTAAGGACTCATAAGCATGATAGACTAGTGCGCTGCCTACCATGCCACGTTCACGCTCAATATTCCTACTCATGTTCGCTTATTCTTGTGGTTGGTAATATATTCACAATAGCATTTTCCGGCAAAGTCAATCACCAAGTGCATAACAAGACGCGGCATAGCTTTGCGTTGTTCTATTAGGATGAATAATCATTTGAAGCGGGGTCAGCAACAAAAATACAGCACGTGGAAACATAAATTGTAAAAATTCACCAATCACAGTATATAGATATTCTTTTCGTACCCGACTAAGATCAGTCAATTTCTACGACTTACGGCTCTGCGACTTTTATTGTAAACTCCGCTTTAAAACAAGCAGACACTTAAAAGAAATAACGTACAACATTTCGGTCTTATTTCAGAAAGTGAACATCCGAAACGTTAAGGCAGGCTAGACGAATGCCCTTTACAATTTACTTTCATTAATCCCATATAGGACAAAAACTTACAGCATGCAACAACGTTGCAATAATTAAGCTATATTGTATATATATTGTATAAATATTGTTTCTGCTGTTGCAATATTGCTGTGTGCATCTATACGTTGTATAAAGTATAAAATGCGAAATATTGTACAAAATTGTTAATCCTTAGTCAATGCATATGGATACCAAACATCCATAATGTCTTGGTAAAACATGCACCATTTCTAATCGGTAAGGAGTTATGACTCGAACTTTGGGAGAAGAAACTTATATATTTTTATTACAAATTTCCCTCTATCGCAGCCTTAGTGTGACCGAAACAATTTAGTGTATGTGTGCAAAAAAGATAGCAATATAGTGCATTGCGTAAGGATTAAGCTTCAGAATACGAAAGAAATGTAATAGTTAAATAATATTAGATATCAGGTAGTCGATTATATATCTTTCTCCTTAGCGTAAATTCATGAAAAAGTTATTGACGGATTCAACATTCATCAATGAGATTTTCGCAAGTTTATGTTAAAGAAAAATATTTATAATCAACCCTCAGAAGTATATTATAAAGCATATCCAAAAAAATATATATATATTTATATATAAGTTATTGACATACATTGGTAATTATCAACGTATAGACCAGCAGTTCGTTGCTTGCTTGTGGTCGACAAGTTTTCATAAATATTTTTATTGTTTGCGTCATGCTCTGTGTGTCAAACGCATATGTTACGAATGCCCGAGTGGGTGGGGGAGCAAGTGCCGATTCAGTTTGCCGAATCGATGGAGAGTTGACGCACGGGACAGTCACGCGCCGCACATAGAGGACCCGTCCGGGTCGCCGTTGCTTTCGTTGTTGACGCGAAAGCACGAGCTCGCTCTGCAGAATGGCGCGCGCGAAGGGCTCGTCCTTCGGCCCTTCGCCCACAGTCGCGGGAGGAGTTGCGCTGCCTAAACGCGATGTGCGTGGCGAACGATTCGCCGACGCGCGAAGGGCGCGTAAAGCCCTTTATAAGGCGGCTAGCCGTTGGGTTCCCCTGCCCCTCCGGGCGGGGTGAAGCTACTAGTAACCTGTATGTTACTAGTATGAAGGCCCTTCCGGATTTTCTGGCGCACACACAACGCCGCGGTTTTCCCTGCCCCATGCACTAAATCTTTCGTCGGACGCCTTTTTAGGACGTGCGTGTAGATGCCGCCAGCGACCCACCTTGCCGTCGCCGTAGGGGTTCTGGTTACATGGGGCGAACCAGCCGTCAGCGACCTACGTTGCTGACAGATAACGGCTATCGCTTAATAGACCCGCCGACAAACCCGGGGTCCTCCGTGACCCACTGTGCTGACGATGGTCGATTTTCGCCGATGCGACTGACACGGGTTCCTCAGTGACCCACTATGCCGGAGATGGATGTCGGACTAACCGAATTTCTCCGTATTTGACTCCAGTGCCCCGCGAAGAAGGCTTCTCCGCCGTGGGCAATTAGGCGCTCCGGGAATTTCCTCAACCCGAAAGTAGATATTGAAGAAACCGGACTACCTAGAGTTGCCAAGCTCCGCGATAACACAGAGTCGCAGCGAACGGTGATACGCATCGCTGGCGGAAAATTTTATTTCATTTTCGGTATGCGAGCTCGCTTTTCGGAGTTCACTGGCGCGGGAAGACGGCGACTGCCGTTCCCGAAGGCGATGTCCACGGTAGACGATCGCGCTCGTTGAGCTATGTTCGACCCTGAGTTAATCGGCTGTGGACCCAATTAATGGCAGAGGTGCTCCGCAGACGTATCTTCCGGTCCTCCGCTCGCAAGATATTATGGCGCTCCTGGCCACGAGTGCGGAACAAGGTTCCGGCACCAGGAAGGTACTGAAAGATGACCACCATCGTACAGAACAACCGCACAATACCCGAAACACACAATCGAAAATGCATATACAACGTATGCTCGCCGTTCTGTCGACCCGAGTACTATGGCAGATGAAAGCGGTATCTCCGAGCGCCCCTACGGATCGCTCTTATATACCCGCTGGCGAGCAAACTCACTCGCGGTCAGATCTCATGGGCGACGCGCCGCTTTGCAACGTGCGCCGCTAGCTTTGGCAGCGAGAGTCCGATACGCGCGAGACAATTTTGCCTAACACGCTGCAACCCGGTGTTCGAGCCTGGCTCGATCAGCAACAGCAGTTGTACTGAAATATACCCTTATATTTAAAATATAAAAATAATTAATATTGAGAATTATTGAACATGCAGTAATTAAATATTGAGAAAGCTATGGAAATACAGTTGATAGTGAATATCCTACACAACACACTTTATTCTGAGGATATCCTAAAATGTCCCAGATTAACAAATGTGATCCCACAGATATCCCAATAAGCAGAATTCAGGATATCTCAAGAGAATATCATAAAATATCGTAGAATATCGTAAGGTATTCTATTAATATCTTATATCCACCATAACCAAATATCTTACCATATCCTTTGGCTTTGCACAATACCAAATATTTTTCAATATCGAATATTTTACAATATTGAATATTTCTTACACAGAACACGTTATGTACCCTACAAGTATAATATTTGCAAGATGAATAAAATTTTGACTTTGTTAAAAAAGAAATTGGAAGTATGTTTAATATTAGTTACTGAATGTTCTACACATGATGAAAAGTTAAATGCTTGGTATGAAACATCCAAACCTGGTTTTGGGATTAAATTGTAGTAAGCGATGTTAGATGAAAAATATCATTCTGAACCTGAATTTGAAAAAAAAACAGCTCGAAACTGATGTAGTACACCATGGGCCTGATTGGGTTCAACTTGAGCACGGAAACAAAATCTCATCAGCTTTATTAAGGAGAAAATCTATCCTTAGCATAAAACAAAAAATATACTTTTTCAAAAAAAAAAAAAAGAATTTGGGCCTTATTGGAAAAATGGGTTTCTGTCCCAAATTATATTAAGCTATTAATTATATAGCTATGTCAGATGATCAGATGCAAAAATATGCAAACAGCAAAACGAGGTATTATTAATCAATTTTACATCTACAACAAACAGGACAATCATATTTAAAAAAACTTTTTTTAATAGACTTAGGCCCAACAGTCGTAAACCTAAATCAACTTGAAAATAAAGATTAGTTTAAACTTTATTATCCTGAATCTAAAACTAAACTTTATTATCCTGAATTTGAAAAAACCAGTTCGTATCTGATTTAGTACACCATGTGCTTAATGGGACATATTTTGAAGGTAAAAGAACGAGCTTTAATAAAAAAGTACTTGAAAAAAAGTTATTAACAAATTCAGATGGTTATAAACAATTAAAATGTTTAAATCGATTTTTCACAATTGCCCCACCCTCGTATCAAGTTTTTAATATTTCTATCGTGTTCTACGTCAAATTTCCTTTCGAAAACGCTTTTTTAATCGATGGACAAATAATTATTACTATAAGAAAAAAATTAATTAATCTAGCGCGGTTCGTTACATCGGCACGCGGGTCACACCGCACGGCCCATTTTCTTGTCTCATATCGTTTTTCTCTGAAATATTAATGATTATTCAATTTTTTAATTAAATAATCTCATTTGTTAGCCAAGAAGACTTTATAAAAAATTGAGGAAATAAATAAATAAATAAATAAATAAATAAATAAAAAACATCTTTATTGAACAATGTTAATTACTTTATTAATATTTCGATACGTTATAATTAGTTAATAAGTACCTCGTCCAGTATTATATAACATAATAGTCTTAAAATATGTACATGTCATGTTATATGTACATGTTATATGTACATGCAATGTACATGCAAATAATAGTCTTAAAATATGTACATGTCATGTTATATGTACATGCAAATATGTACATGTCATGTTATATGTACATGTTATATGTACATGCACATGTACATATTTTAAGACTATTATGTTATATAATACTGGACGAGGTACTTATTAACTAATTATAACGTATCGAAATATTAATAAAGTAATTAACATTGTTCAATAAAGATGTTTTTTATTTATTTATTTATTTATTTATTTATTTATTTCCTCAATTTTTTATAAAGTCTTCTTGGCTAACAAATGAGATTATTTAATTAAAAAATTGAATAATCATTAATATTTCAGAGAAAAACGACATGAGACAAAAAAATGGGCCGTGCGGTGTGACCCGCGCGCCGATGTAACGAACTGCGCTAGATTAATTAATTTTTTTCTTATAGTAATAATTATTTGTCCATCGATTAAAAAAGCGTTTTCGAAAGGAAATTTGACGTAGAACACGATAGAAATATTAAAAACTTGATACGAGGGTGGGGAATTGTTAAAAATCGATTTAAACATTTTAATTGTTTATAACCATTTGAATTTGTTAATAATTTTTTTTCAAGTACTTTTTTATTAAAGCTCGTTCTTTTACCTTCAAAATAAAAAAAAATAAAATCTGTAGCTTAAATAAAACCAGAGTTATGAATTTTTTAAAAATATACTTCAAGCCAAACATCACCAAATTCTCAAATTTTACATCCTTTCTATTTTCCAAAAAAATGAAACAAAAAAAAATCCTCGAATAGGTATATATTTTTTTGTCATATAGAACACGTAAAAAAAGTTTTAGCTAAATTAAAAATGTGTCGGTCAGAAAGATGTTCGGTTTGTAAAAGAATGTCCCATAGGCAATATATTATTCTGAATCTGAATTTAGAAAAACTCACCAGAATCTGATTTAACACTTTGAGTTTGATAAGGCTTAAACTGAGCACGGAAAGAAAATCTTATCAACATGATTAGCGAGAGAAACTGTTCTAAACATAAAACAATCAAAAAATAATGATTAGATACAATTCAAAAAATAGATTTGGGCCTTATTGAGACTAAAAAGGGTTTCGGGGACAAAACGTAGCAAGTTTTGACAGATGCAAAAGATCGGCCCAATAGCTTAAGACACGAACGTGTGTTTCAATTAATCTACGTAAACTTGATCACATGGATTACATGACGATCCGATCAAACGATGATCTGACTTGTTTAGATCTGAGCCATGGAGCTATCTAGCGGAAAAAATATTAGGATATAAAGAAATCCATTATTTTTTCGGTAGATGGCTGTAGTGGATCGATATCTCGTAAAGTATCGATCAAACAATTTCAGATTTATGCTCGTTGGAAAGGTGACATTTCGCACTAAAAAAATTCTTTTGTTGTTTTTTGTTTGGTCCATTCAGGTGTGAGTTACAGAGTGTTAAAAATGGAAGTCAACAAAGAGAAAATTCGGTACATTTTACAGTGTTTCTTTGATAAAGGCGAAAATGCAAGCCAGGCGGCTGTAATTGTGAATGGTGTTTATGGTGCCGATACTGTAACAGCCAATTACGTGCAATTTTGGTTTCGTCGATTCTGTTCAGATATTTTTGATGTTAAAGATGCACAGGTAGGCCCGTCGTTGAAAATGTCGATAAAATCACAGAAATAATCAACCGGCATGTTAGCAGTCGTAGCATCGCCCAGGAGCTAAAGATCGACCTTAAAACAGTTTTCAACTATTTGCACAAAGCTGGATTCAAAAAGAAGCTCGATGTTTGGGTGCCACACCAATTAACACATAGAAACATGATGGATCGAATTTCCATCTGCGAAGCCTTGGCCAAACGGAATGAAATCGACCCATTTCTTAAACGGATGGTGACTGGGGATGAGAAATGTGTCACATACGACAACATTGTGCGAAAACGATCATAGTCAAAGCGCGGTGAAGCAGCTCAAACGGTGGCCAAACCAGAACTAACGGCCAGGAAGGTTTTGCTGTACATTTGGTGGGACTGGAAAGGAATCATTTATTATGAGTTGCTTCCATATGGCCAAACACTAAATTCGGATCTCTACTGTCAACAACTAGACCGTTTGAAGCTAGCAATTGACCAGAAACGGCCAGAATTGGCCAACAGGAGAGGTGTTGTATTCCATCGGGACAACGCCAGGCCACACATGTCTATAGTGACTCGCCAGAAACTCCGGGAGCTTGGTTGGGAAGTTTTGATGCATCCACCATATAGTCCGGCACCAAGCGATTACCATGTTTTTCTTGCATTGCAAAACTTCCTTAGTGATAAGAAATTGGCATCAAGAGAAGATTGTGAAAATCGATTACTAGAGTTTTTCGCCAATAGGGACCAAGACTTCTATGAGAGAGGCATTATGAAGCTACCTTTAAAATGGCAACAAATTATAAAACAAAACGGTGCATATTTGACCCAAATCGGACAATCCGAAACATGTTAAATAAAGTCTTGAAGTTCACGTAAAAATAATGGATTTCTTTTTCTCCAACCTAATAGTAAACTAATAGAAAATAATGAAATAGCAGACATTTTCTGATGAGCAAACGTTTCTTATGTGAAAATTCACGACTTCAGACTAAACTAAAATAATTCAGTTTCTAAACAACATAGAGCAAAAGTAAGAACATTTTCATGAAGTAATGTTACCCAAGGAATCGATGAAACCTATCCAAAACTTCATCAGTTTAGCCGTTATAGTCGAACGAGAAATCTTGTTTGCGTTGAACTCATGTCATGGCGTAAATATATACAGTCGCACCTGGCTCGATACACGACCATGTATCATGATTATCACATTGTACATATGTTAATATTTTAATTCCAGATAGATATAAATGCTGGATATTTGCAAACAGTTTTTTTTTTTATAATAGCTAACTAATACCAATCCATGCATATAGTAGCTAACCATAACCAATCCATGCATGATTGTCTAATGACTTGTCTGTCAAATTGATACACTTGAAAGGAGACTTATCAGCCGATAAGAATCCTTAACGATTATTCTTAACTTAAGCTATCTCTAAAAGTTCGTAAGACTTTGTCCTCTTAAGCCTGCGTAAATCATAGGTAGGAAGTATTGATTCAATTTCAATGTTTTCATGTACTAGAAGACGCTGATTATGCTTGGTCGCGTTTTTCTCTAACTCCTCTCCAACCGTATTCATGTGCAGATCACGGTGTAGATCATGGTTTCGTATATATCATGGTGCACTGATTATTTCACGTAATACTTTATTCTGAAAAGTTTGTATTATTCTTATGTTAGACATTTTTGTACAGCCCCATAATTGGATGCCATACAACCAAACTGGTTTGAATATCTGATTGTATATCAGTAATTTGTTTTGTGTTGACAATACGGAATATCATCCAAAAAGCCAATATATTTTCCTATATTTAATATTGAGATCTTTTTTTTTTCTTTTTCACATGTTCCTTCCATTTTAATTTTGCCTCCAGGGTCATGCCTAGATATTTGGCCATATTAGCGTATGATATGATTTTTTTATTAATTAGAATTGGACTGTTTTATTTTCCTATATGTAAAATAATGTGATTAGATTTTTGCTCATTTAGTTTAATATGCCATTGCTTAGTTTACTCGTTTATTTCATTCAATGCATTTTGTAGTTTGCCTGTCGCGTTATTTATTTTATCATCAACTGCCAATACTGCAGTGTCATCAGCAAATGTAGCCAACAGTGTTTGTCTGTTACGAGAAATGTCTCTGGTGTACAATAAGTAAAGCATAGGGCCACGGACACTTCTCTGTGCCACTCCTGCTGCAATTTGTTTTAGATCCGAGTGCTCTTTACCTTGACGCACTCTGAAACATCTTCCTTTAATATACGACCTGAGTATCTTGAAGCATTGCCTTGGCAAATCTCTATGCATTTTAAATTCCAAACCCTCCTGCCATACGAGGGTGGTCCCTGAAGTACCCGACCTGACCTAGAGATGGCGGTAGTTGTTTGAAAAATATCACTGTATTAGAAAGTACACAATCTATAAAGCATATGTTTCAAGTTTGAAGACGCCACGTTGTTTAGTATTTGTTTGGCAGCCATCAATAGTAAACGTTTTCAGTGAATTTGTGAAAATGGAGAAAATTGGTCATCGTTATGTGATACAATACTTTTATTTGAAAGGCCTCAGCCCAACCAATATAAAAGCTGAACTGGATTCTACTCTGGGTGAGTCTGCTCCTTCGTTTACAATAGTAAAATATTGGGTAGCAGAGTTTAAACGAGGCCGTACGAGCTGCCAAGACGAGCATCGCAGTGGTCGACCAAATGAGGTGACGACTCCAGAAATGGTGAAGAAAATCCACAAAGTGGTACTGGATGATCGTCGACTGAAAGTGCGCGAGCTAGTAGACATAGTAGGCATTTTAAAAAGTGCGGTACATCGCATATTATCTGAAAATTTGGACATGAGAAAGCTGTGTGCAAGATGGGTGCCGCGTTTGCTCACACTCGAGCAAAAACAGTGTCGTGAAGATGTTTCAATTGAGTGTTTAGCAAAGTTTCACAGCAACAAAGCAGAATTTTTGCGCCGTTTCATAACCATGGATGAAACATGGGTCCATTACTTCACACCCGAGACAAAAGAAGAAGTGATGTCGGCAGTTAATGGCTATTTTGAGGAGCAAGACAATTCTTATTATAAAAAGGGTATCGAACTTATTGAACATCGCTGGGAAAAGTGTATAGAGCTGAAAGGAGATTATGTTGAAAAATAAATACATTTTTTCCCAAAATTTTTGTGTTTTCTTTGTTGGGTCGGGTACTTCTGAGACCACCCTCGTACTATTGATATCAACGGCGCTTCTTTTTCGACGATGATTCGACCGAAAGTATTGACCGTTATCCGAATATTGAACAGGAGGTATGCACGCTTTTTGAATAATCGTAAAGAGAATGAGCTTAACGTCTTTCAAGAAGACTGTGGAGCGACACATGTGTTTATCTTTGTAAGAGAAAACGTCCAGAAGGTAATAAATTGCAAGCACATTTGAGTGAAATATCATCTTTGTTTAGAACATATTAAACTTCTTTGTAACAAAGAAAATGATACGATACATGGTATTATAAATTCAGCTAAGTTACATTTTATAAAGAAACATCAACTGTAAAATAAATTGAAAAGAAGTTAATATCTTGAAACAATTTACTTTTACTACCTACTTGTGTTACTTTTTACTACCTAATGTTTTATTTACTTTAATATTCAAGTAATGACAGTTGATTTACAGCATAGTTGAAATTATACAAATAGTACATAATGCATATAAATAGAAATGAGTCTTTCTGTGAAATATTTACTGCAAATTGTAATCTTGCTAAAAATAACTCTCAATTAACATTACTTTTTTTATATATCCATAGATTTCCACAAGTCAAGCCAGACATACAATCTTCTAACATCATACAAGTTAGCTCTGATGCAGCAGATTTGTTGCAATTTGTAACAATCAATTTCTTCTGATTGAACATTCTCTACAGTGCCTCCAATCCTCTCTCAGTGATTTTCTCACAGTCTGAAATGTCTAATAACCCTGGAAGCTCTGCTGATATTTTGTTCAAGGCCCAGTCCTCGATATTTTTGCAATTCTTGATGCGAAGCCACTTGAGATTTATGAGATTACACAGGACATTCAGACCCTTCGTAATGAAGATAAAAACCCACATTGACATTTATTTCTTCGAGAATACAGTATGGTTCATATATAATGGGTAAATATGAGGTAACAACCTTTACTTGAATCTATCAAAAAAAAAAATTGTAATTCTTCTTCAACTTTATATGCGCGATGCACAATAAAGAAACTTATCGCCCCTTGAAACTTACTTATTCCCGAAATTATCCACCCTGGCACTGACCCCCGAAAACTTATCAATCTTGGTAACTTGCCAATCTTCGGAAACCTATCCACCCTGATAGCTTACCGACTCCCGGAAACTCATCTACACTGATAACTTACCGACTCCCAGAAACTTATATTACTTACTATTGATCAGTTGTTATTGTGTTATCCATTCTTACCAACAAATACTGAGATGTCGAAATTCTAAAATTGAACGGCAGTGTCGCTTTCTCATATTGACATTTCTGGAGCTTCCTAATTTGTTATGGACGCTGTGTCAAACTTTTTGTTTTCAAATGAAAATTCTAAATAACAAATAACAATATATATTCTTGTTACTTTCTTGTTCAATAGATATATTTAGTTAATTGTGCTGTATAGAGAGCACTACCGTGAGCAACTATATATCTCAATTTCAGTGTATCGGTTGTAATAAGAGAAAGTAATGTTCGATAGTTCCGAAAGCCAGTTGTCATTGGTAGATTAAAAATTTGAATTAGCTATGTTTTGATGTGCTACGCGAATCGTCCGAGTCGACAGTGAGAATAGTAGAGAAACATCACCTGTGGCCTTGCGACAAATTATTCGTGGATACATTCGAGGAAAAATGAATAACAGTTTCACGCATTGGCTGGACTTGCTACTAGATTACCGATTCGACGGCAAATTTTCAAATATATATGCGAAATGCAAAATATCGCTTTGATCTGTGCAAAAAAAAATAAAATAAAAAAATTTAAGATATAAACAAAGTTGCGAATAATGAAATGGGAAAAAAACGTTGCTTAAAATTATTAATGGTGCGAGTAGAAAATTTTTAGATAACAGTACCTAATATGAGCGTAGAGCGAATGAAAAACAAATTATAAAGAAAAAGGAAAGAATTTTAAATAAAATACTTAAACGTATATAATAGCTCAAAAAAAAAAGGAAGAAATATCAAACGCAGGAATAAATTTACCTGTCCACACGACATTCCTTTCGCTTTCAGAAACCGCTCACTTCCTGGATACCGATGCTGACGAGTCTCCGAGAGTCTGGACACTACCGGTGACGCAGTGCATCCACAACTGGGGATTCTGGATGCTGCTGATCCCGTCATACATGAATCATGTGTTTTCCAGATTCAAAAAGTGAATCTCACGGACACGGGCGAAATTTCAATTTCGCCTAATGTCGAAAGCTGAAAGATCCACAATAGGCGTAATAAGCTTTTAGCCTAGTCTACAATAGGCAGTAGGAGTCTATTCATAAGAATAAAAAATTGACCAACCATACTCAAATGTAAGGAGAATAATCGACTATGGTTAATTTCTTACTCTTACTTCTGATAATCATGCTACCCATTGTAGATCGCGTTTAACTGTTACGCTTAAATGCAATGCTTAAATTTACTGTTTATCTCATTATCGCTCTCTCCGCTATTTAGAATGATATCATGCAATGGCGCAACATGTTCTTCCTGTCGGCCGGCTTATATCTAGTAGCCAATCTGATCTTTATTTTATTCGGCTCGAGCAAAATGCAGCGTGGAAAGACGCAATGAAGAATAGGCGAGACAGCGCCTTGGACAATGTATCAAAGGCGCCGACGAGCTTTATCGCGACGATAAAAGAGCTAAGGAACATTGAGAAAATTTCATGACGATCGACAAAAAATCCATTTTTGTTCGATGACATTCCCCTACTCCTTATCATTCATTCTCTAAGCTATGGGTGTCGTGTTTGTTCCGTATATATATTTGTATGTGTGTGTGTGTGTGTTATATGGATATTACATATGTATGAGTCATATGTAGTAGCCTCTGAAAGGCTCCGTTCCGAGAGTGCGTACATATAAGTGTTCTTAAGTATTTATATTTCTTATAAATTAACACGACTAGCTGTACCGCGGGTACATACCGCAAACGTGAGAAACTGTACAATCGTGCGCACATACATTTGCCAATCAGAGTTGTCTTCGTTTAAGAATGTTCGCGAGATTAACGAGAGAGACTAACTTTCTTCTTTTTTCACAATCAACCGAATGGACTTTGCAGCAATGGAAATACAATTTAAAAATAAATAGAATTAAGTTAAAGAGATGAGTTCGACAGGAATAATGTAATCGACGATCTGAAATTGCACCTGTTCCCTTAACGACCTATGTTTAATTCGGCTTCTCGAAATAGTATTTATAAATGCATAAAAACTATTTAAATTTAGAAAATGACTTAAACGAAAGATGTTTCGTTTAGAAGTGATTAAAATCCCAGTTCCAACGAATATCTATAATTACAGAATCTCCATTGGTCCCTGAGAGTTCCCTGTGAGTGCTTAAGGTGTTGGCTCAGTCTTCCTTTTGACGATTTTTCGAGGCATTGACGTGAATGGCGCTCGCAATAAATATCGCGCTAACAACGGTGAACAACAAAGTCACATAGATGACGAACGTTAAGAGAGACGAGTTGCCGACTGGTACCGACCACTCGTAATCACCGCCGTTCAATACGGTATACGGAATTTCTCGCCATTTTGTTGCCAAGTCAACGCACGGTTCACAAAGATTGATCTTGGACACTCTATGGTCCTTGAGCCTCTCTTGGCATCCCAGCAGCAACCTTGGCATTGGCAGAGTCACGTTGACATAGCCTCCAGTCTTTCGAGCATACTGATAACGTTGATGGACAGGAATTATCAAGACGCAACTGGACGATGAAACCACAGATCCACATGTTGTCACATTCTGCTGTCCTGACTTCTCCGCGAATAACTCGACGTTGGTTTCACCCATAGAGCATACTGCATTCTGGAATGTTATCATTATTAATTAATTAATACTACAAATAATGAAGACCAAGAATCAGTTAAGTAACAGAATAATTCGAAAGCTATGACATACAAAATAAAAATTCTCAATTACAATCTTCGTTTCCATTATACAAATTAATAAATTATATCTTAAAGTGACTAGGAAAAAGTAATTAAAATGATTAAAAAATACATACCTTTCCTCGTCTCGTCAATTCTGCTATTTCGTCGACATTGACATACAGAGTAGAAGGTAATTTCTGATATATCGCGGCTCGACAATCGTCATTGAGGAGATTCTTAAAAAACACACGATACACCAACATTCTGCAAAAGGGAAGAGCGTTAGAAAAGTTGTATAAACAGGTTTGTTGTTGTCGTTCACAGCTGACGCGATTTTTAACCTATGAAACCCATCCCCTTCCACGTCGAGCCCAATCTCGGCTTCCACTGCCACAGAGGTGTGCAAACATTCCACGCAGAGAATTAATGCGGTGATAATATGCAAGAGATTCGAATTACGAATGCGTGCTATCATTTTCGCGCGCTCAAAAGCACCGCCGAGTTTCTCATAACCTCCGTTAACCGTCCACGAGTTTGCAGATACCTGCTCATTCGAAACGCGGCTACACCATGGCACAGTCTAACTCTGTACGATTACAATGCTAGAAAATTGAGGGTTTAATTTACGCATGCGTTAAGGCCTGTTCTACAATACACCGTGCGTCGGAGTAGGGACGCAGTCGATGGTCCAATGAGAGAATTAATATCTTGGAGGAAGAATTTTCCTCATTGGACCATTGGCTGCGATCCGACTCCCACATACGACGTATTGTAGAATAGACTTAAGAATATGGCGGACTATCGTTGAAGAAAAAAAAAGAATTAGAAACATATATGCAATACTACTACTTATTGCACCAGTTTGTAGCAGTTCAGCTAAAAAGAACAGACCAAATGCTAAAGTCCGTATCAGATTGAATTGAAATTTAACCAATCATTGTAGAATTCATTAGATTTCACTAAACTGAGTTTATTTAACTTTATACCGATTGATTAAATTCAATTTAATCTCCAATCCGTAGTCTGATACGGGTTTAACGTTACACTAATGCCACCATTCGTGGAGCTTTCTATTGCTTTCGCACTATTGGCCCCGAGAGAACGGCGGTAGCGTTTGCGCTAATAGTTTCTTCCTAAACACACACCCTTTATGGATACTCCACTAGATGCTTCAACGGGGCGGTTCACTTTCTAAAGATCCGAATGATTGCGCGTGCCATTTGGAATCCCCGTTATCGCGGGGATTGGTAACGCTGCTCGGGATATCTGGAGTATCAAACATGGCGTCGATCGCGCTACGCTGCTAAGGGTAAGAAGGTTCGTGAAGATCGTCGATGTATGTCGACTCGCCTTCCGTAGATATCGCATGTGAACCCACCCGACCGTGGAGTGATATGTCCTCGTACACGTTCTCGCAGAAACTGTTCAGGCCGACGCCACCCGAGCGCGGCAGCTTCCCGTTGGATCACGAAGGTATCTGTAAGCGCATTATGATCAATTATATGCGTTGCTTGATGGAACACCAAAATCGGAATTCATCGTGCCGCGGCATCGCTAAGGAGTACCTCAGTTGCCGTATGGACCACAACCTGATGGCTCGCGAGGACTGGTCCAAGCTCGGCTTCGACGTCGACCAGCCCAAAGAGATATAGATCTCGACCTTGTCGTGGACCAGCTCCTACGTAGACTCTACTGCCCTCGACGCTGCCTGCCCGATCGTGTTGTTGTTGGAACTCAAGCGATAGCTTCCCGAATCTTACTCCTAAAAGTTAGTAGTAGTTCGATGTTAATAGAATAATAGCGACTTGTTATCAGAGTGATTATTATCGTATCGACGGGTAGTGATTTATCAACGGAGTCGATGTTTCTCAGGCGGACAGCGCGATAAGAACTTCGCGCGTTATCGTGCACGACATTCTCAGGGAAGATACCGTGAGAACCTCTAAACGATACTTTAAATCCGTGTATCTCGGAGAAGGAAGATTAAGCTCTGAACGAGTGGAAGTTGCCATGATAGTTCAGTTCGAACTATTCTAACGATCGTGCGTGAATTTTCCGTTTCGAACGACCAATCTGATAAGATTCATGAGAGACTGGAGAACGCGAGCATTGCTTTCTTGAAAACTTCTAATGTGCAGGGGCTAAGTAAGAGAGCGGAATTGTACGGAAGAAAGGAGCTCTTCAGAGCGTCCTGGTAGTAGTTTCTGTCATTGTGTTCTGCGGTTAAATCGTGTTGCAACCAGTGGCCTAAGATTATTACATAATAGAGTATATATTGTCAATAGAAAATTTTATATATATATATATATATATATATATATATATATATATATATATATA
>NW_014554264.1:24519-35333 GCF_001313825.1 Dinoponera quadriceps
TATATATATATATATATATATCTCTCTCTCTTACGTTGTAACGGGAAGATTTCGCCAAAGCACTTTTATTGTCTACAATAAATCGTCGGACGGATAAAGAGATGGCACATACCTATACGAGGAAAAAAGTGTTGCTCGGTTGCACCGGTAGCGTGGCTACCATCAAACTGCCGGAGCTAGTGCACAAGCTGCTGGACAGGGATATGGAGGTGAGGGTAGTCGTAACGGAGCGAGCCAAGCACTTCATAAAGGACGTGGACTTGCCGCCGGGCGTTCAAGTGCTGTCCGACACGGTGGAGTGGGCGGCTTGGCAGGGCCGAGGCGATCCGGTGATTCACATAGACCTGATGAAATGGGCCGACATCTTTGTGATAGCGCCGCTGGACGCCAACACTATGGCGAAGATAGCCAATGGCATATGTGACAATTTGCTCACTTGTGTGGCGCGCGCCTGGACCAATACAAAACCGGCCATCTTCTGCCCGGCCATGAACTTCAATATGTGGCAACATCCGACCACTGCGCCGCAGGTAAGATAAAGAAAAAAGATTACACAGTGAAGGTTCAGCTAAGGGATCGCTCTTACTTGAAATTACACAATTGTTTTTATTGGTTTATGATATCGGAGCAAAAAGATAAAAGAAGGATATCTGAGAAGGTTTGCACGTTAAAAGCGTCGTTCTATCTTTATTGCCCGTCACACGCTGAAGGAAAATAGAACAATGCTTTCAGCACGAAAGCATACGAGACGAACTTATCTCAAATGTCTATCTAAATGTTTAAGGATTGATATAACAAAGGATTCTTCATGTTGCAGGTGGAACTGCTCAGATCCTGGGGTTACAAAGAAGTGTCCTGCATAAAAAAGCTGCTCATGTGCGGCGACGAGGGGATGGGTGCAATGGCCGAGGTGGATACGATCGTGCAAACCACCGTGCGCATGTTGGAGCCCCGGGATTCTTACATGTATTCGGCATCCTAAACGGCGTCGTCATCCTCCATCGACGATGCGAGCATTAACGAGAACGTGCTGTCATAGTCCTTGTCAAGACATGTGCTACGGACGCGCTTCATTCAAATACACGCAGACTTCACTTGGTTAGGGCCGTGTACAAGTTAGCGAAGGTACTAATGATGAGTATTTTGTTGAGCATCCTCAATTGTAAGCATTTTTCAGTGTTACTTTAGTAACAAGCCTCGAAGGAAGCGCCAACTCGTAACTATCTCGTGTAATTTTGCATTTATTTGATATGTTTCTATTATGAGGGATAAATCAAGCCAAGTATTGTAAAAAATAATATGCGACGTTCACGATATGACGAATAAAAATTTACGGAAGGGAAACGGGATTGTCGGTAATTTTCCTGAGAAATTACAGTTTCGCAGTTTACGATACACATTTATTTATCTGAGATAAATAAGTACGAAATACTTTTCACTGGTGCCATCGGGAGAGTCTATAATTATTTATGAAACGATATCGATAAGCGGGGATAACGAGGAAAATGTTGATTTGTTGTTAATAAATTTCTTCCGGATACGGTGTTGCTTCTTTAAAAATGCGTTGCTCGTGATGAGCACCCGTTGAATTGCATCATGACGAGCGAAATAATTGATGGCGATTATTACTGATTCTAACGGTATCGGGGAAATGGTGAAGTCGTGGATATGCGGGTAAACAGAGTTACGTACGTTCGAAGAAACATCACGATCACCGTATGCTTTGCTTAAAAGAGATAAATCAATCGTCACATCGAAGGAACAAATGAGATAATTCAGGGGATGACAAATTTTGCCTGTCCGTCAGTTGCGTCAAGATGCGATATAAAAAAATAATACACTGTAAAAAAATGAAAAAAGATTCAGTTAACATATTCTAAAATTGATGCGCCTGAATGTACATGCTTTTGTTAAATATACGAACATCACATGACAGAAAATTGATTTATATAGGACGTTTCCCTGAATCTTCCAGAAACACGTACAATCTGAATATTTTAATACAATATACAAAACTTCCAATATCCCCTACATGTTTTCTTAGATTTTTCAAATAAGAGAATAATATAAAACTTTGATCATGCGCAATTATATACTTATTGGTAGATTTATAATTACATATCTACATCAATTTTAATTCTCCGATTCAAAGTTTTTATTAAAAATTCGATTATATTTATTACTTACAATTTTATATATATATATATACTTAAGATTATTTATAAATTACATAATAATATAAAAATTATATAATGATTATTGTGTAATTAAGTGGCGATATTCAGTAAAATCATTTTATTTCCGTATATACACATATAAAGCACGATCTTACGATATATCGTATGATATTACAGCATATAATCGGCACATTATGCTAATTTTCCCTTAAGTTTGGAATAAACGAAGGGCTGGCGAGACGAACACTGAGTCTTCTTGTCTCGGTCCTCTCGATTGGACCGCGCGAGATAATCTTGCCCGGATGCACTTTCCCCGTGATAAAGATATTCAACCAAAAAGAAATCGATATAACCGAAATATTATTTATATATAAATTTGCATCCGTCTGTTTCAACGGACACGCGATTAATTCAGTGACACGCGCGACCTTAATGTATAATCATTATATAATTATTCATAACACACGTATATACGGGGTGAGTACATGGAAATGCTTGGATAAACTTTACGCAGGCGTGAGATTTGGATGATATATGGATCTGATCTTTTTGCGAAAGCTTAATTGGTAGAGATCATCGGCATTTTTTTTATCTTTCGACGAGAAGAAAATCGATCGAAAGGCCAATGCTCGCGCAGTTCGTCCATGCATTTCGGAAAAACAACGCCGTATATAGATCTGCAAGATCGAATTTATTGCAATATACTTTTGTATTTTATTTTTTTGCGCTACACTCTTTGATATTATTATGCTAGCTAGGTCGACCGCGCGGTATATAAATATCACAGTTTATAAAACTGGCGACACGTTGCCCGTGTCCTCTTCTGCTAAATTAATGCGATATCAATTAATACAATATCTATATAAAATACGTGCTCTGTCGTGGATTATCTTATCGCCTAGAAATTCCCTTTCGAGTGATCGCTTCGCGTTTATGGAAGGACGATTAAAGGAGCATCCTTATCGGTGGCTTTAATATCCTTGAAAAGGATAACAGCGGGGATCTCTATCTCGATTGTAAAATTGTAAACTGTAAAAGGAATATCGAAATGTTGGATGGATTCTTTTGGCAGTGGTTGGTTCGTTAATCGTTAGGATAGTAAGGATTCGTCCACCTATATAAATTATGTCTTAAGTTAAAATCGTACATCGTAAATGCAGCCGTGTAAAAAGACAGTGTACAAAAATATGCGTGCGGCAGCGCAACTTTGTCCGGTAAATAGAGATGACTCGGACCTAGATCATACACAGAAGAAAGGCCAATCCTTGTTGGGCTGTTGCGGAATTCTCGCGAAAGAGAAACTTTCGATTTTAGGCTTTCTTAGAATTTTAGATCATGAGAAATCCGCAAAAATCCCCGCACCAACATATATCGTTGGTTCAATTTATCAAAGAGCGGAGCATATCTTACGTTCATTCAAATTAGCTACGATTTTAGTTGCCGTACCTTTCCGACCTTATTTTATGATATCGTCAATAGAATTCCGAGATAATTTGGTTGACGTCTTTCATTTCGCGAAGAAAAAAATCCTCTCCTTAGAGGCGCACCGCAAAAAAAAAAGGTGGCTCGATATCATCCGCAGAGCTTTCTTCGAACCGTGTAATCTTCGTGTGGAGAATCGGCGGGGAAATCTCGAGGATGCGACGTCGCGTGCGTCGCGCTATGCGAGCGATCTCTCCTTCGAAATCTCGCTCAATCCGTCGACCAGCGAGGGCAGTCGCGCCTTCTCGTGCCCCGCTCGTCGACCCATCGACGACCCTCCGACGTTAAAATCCGATTAGCTTGTTTGACGTTCGTACACGCGCGCAAAATCTCCCTGTGTAAAGGTGTGATACCCCGTCGCGTAGTCGGCTGAAAGGATACGCGCGTTACAGCGGCAATCTGAAAGCACACGACACTGTGACAGCTTCTGTTTTTAAATCCTTGATTTACGCATCTGAACTGAATGCGCCGGATTTTTCGCTCAAGTTATGTCAAATTTCTCTCGCGAAATTTCTCGTTATCACTGCAAAATGTTTAGTTAAATATTGCATATCATTACATACATCGTATAACTTGATGTATTTTCGTAACAATTATAAATTATTACACATTGTTTCTTAAAAGTGAACTCGAACGCTCGATGTTAATATTAAGAGAAAATTAATATCTTTTATTGCGTCCGCTTGAAGAGCTTCGTTTCCAAAATTATATTTCCATGCGACTTCGAACTCGCTAATCGGAGTGTATGACAAGTAATTGTTATTACTCACAGTATCCTTGTGAAGAAACTCATGACGACCATTGCGAATATCGGAGTGACTGCATTCGCGGTGGAAGGTAAGATGACAATCAACGATTTCCTGGGCAGATTGGTCTCGATGTCGTTGGTCTCTACTACTGGCGGACAGCCCATCCAAACCGGTGCCGAGAGCTTCTGCTTCTCGTGAGCCACCTTCATCCTAAGGTCATCAAATTCCCAGAAGCCCTTGCCTTTGAAGAAGTACGTCTTACCTGTCGAAAAGGAGAACCGAATCTAATGATCGAGTGGTGATACACGAAATGTGAGAAAGAGAGAGGAATTTGAGAATTTTTATTTATACAATTCTTATTTATATTATTATTATATTTTAATAAGCAATTTCGGATATTTCAAATGATTATATTTTTATGCCGTTGTAATTTTATTGAATGATTTATGCGCGATAGCAATAAGTCAAAACGACGCATGTATTGCATCACAAAATTAGAGCGGCATAAATAAACGTTTCATTTTGCCGGAAAAGTTCGAAATCACTTGTTACACAACCTAACATTGTAATATTATTTCCTTCTTTTCATAGAATTTTCGAGATAGCGATTACTCAATTGATGTATAAAACTTACCGTTCTTCCATTGAAACACGGCATCGATGTCGTTTCCAACGCCGGCGAACATGCTTATGTCCCTGGGATAATCCAGCTCCACGTAATTGACAGTTTCATCGAACCTGCGCGATAGAGAAAGGGACGTTGATTACCACCGTAACCCGGATTATCGAGCGTAATTACCGTCCGTACCGCGATCAGCTATTCTATATGAACACCAACAGAAGTTACTCCAATTACCTCCAGTACATGGAGCCACTGAAGAAGTAGGTCCTGCCGTTGTGACCCCACACCATGGCACCGTCAATCTTCTCCAAAACAGCCGGTAGCCCCAGATTAGTCAATGGCTTCGGGTAACCCGCCTCCAGGATGTTGGCGTTGAAGACGTAGTACTCGCGACCGATGAAAAAGACTATCTTCTTGTCCGGCCGCTCGTAGACAGCGTCCACGTGGTCAATGTCTAACGGCAGGTTGAACAGCCTAACAATCTCCGCTGGGTATCCCTCATAAATACCTTGCTCGCCTATTCTCCATAAATACTGCACGGGCAACGGAAGATTCGTTAGTAGCGGCCTTCTGTGACTACAAGTAATTTTATCTACTCGTTATTATATCAGCCGAAATTTACCGACAAAAGTTATTATTGTTGGGGTAGTGAAAAAAAAATTCGATTTTTTAAATAAAATTTAATGTAATCCCATACAATAAAAACATCACTCATTGATTAAGTAATTCTCGCAGATATATGATTTTTTGCCAACGTTCTGGCAACATTCATGTAAGTCTGTTATTATTATTGAAAAAGTATTATATTATTAAAATATAATATTATTATATTATCATTAATATATATATATTGTTGCGAAAAAAGTTAATTTCTCTAATATTTATTTCAACAAACACGATGCATTTATCATCGTCTATCGCTTTCCGATTAACACAGTTATAAGGAGATTCTGCTCACGCGAATTTGAACGATCGCGCGGGAATAAACATGAGCATCCAAGACGCTCGCGCACGACGTCACGCATGATTTTGCGAACGACGATGATCTCAATTTCTTTCTTATTCGTGACTCGACTATCGAACGTTTGCAAAAGTTCGAGAATCTATTCAATAAAACCAGTTTTTGCTCGCAGTCAACCAAGTGAAATTCTTTCTTGAATACTTCCCGTTCAACTGCCACACGAACAATATATTATATATTAATTTATATAATAATTTTTCATAATAATATAATAATATTTTTGCAATAATATAACATGATAAATATAATATAATATAATGGTTATTAATAAAATAATCGTTATACAGCGGAAATAATATCGCGCGGATCTAATAATACTCTTTCAAGATTCGTCATTCCACTTACCCGTCCCTTGAAGACGAAGACTTCCCTGCGGATGATGCTGATTGCGTCGTAGCTGGTGTCACACTTGTCGGGCACGTCATCCCGTTGCAACGGGGTCCACCGATGCCTGAATCTCGGTGTCGGTCGCATCGTCGTCGTCGTCATCGTCGTCGTATGGTGCCGGTGCGGTTTGCGCGGCCGATAGTCCGGCTTTTGCGGATAACGGCCCAGTGGTGGTCGAGGTCTGCCGTCATCTGGATAATGATTGGGCCTGGTGGGAGGCCTGGTCCTCCAAGGCCTGGACGTCGTCGGGACGAACGTCGTCGTTGTCGTCGGCGGTGGTGGTCTTTCCGGAGGTAGCGGACCACCTGGTATACTAGCCCAGAGCTTCCCCTCGGGAGCGCCTAAGGAGCGGATTTTAATTCATTTTATCGCCTTCTCAATTTTGAGCGATAATGTGTAGACTTTTATTTCGATTTATGTGCACGGAAAAATATTGTAGTAAAAATCACCACAAAATTGTGTAATGTTGGGTCACACCAGAATTTGACTGAAATTATAATGTGTGTTGTAATCTTTAATGATGTGTACAACGAAGTATCACTAAAGATTACAACACACATCATAATTTCAATTATAATCCCGGTATAGTTCAACATTACAGAATTTTGTGGCAATTTTTACTACATTTTCTCCGTGTATACTCTGTTACTTTTTTTTTCTTTCATTATACAAAGATTTTTTATACTTTTTCTCGTTTGCGGATTACACAAGTGCATTTATGGATATGCCAAAGGGAATAATTAATACCCGTTAGATACAAATGCGTCAACCGATACGACTTCGTCAAATAAATATTATTGCTAAGTGGGATATCGTTTGCTAAACTGCGTTGATAAATCGGCGCGAGTTGACGCTTGTCCGAGCGGATGTCCCAAACCGATTCATTCAATCAGCACTGAGAGCGAAGGAGAGAGGGTGAGTAAGCGTTCTGCGCGAGCAGAAGGGAGGGAAGGCGAAAGAAAGAAAAAGAGTCGATTCTTACATCAGCGCGATGAATACACCTGCCGTCTTTCACGACGGCCCGGTGAAAAGAAATCCCGGATCAGGATTGATATCGGATAAATTGGACGCGCCGGAGCGACATGCTCGCTGTAGACAAGCCGGCTGTAAAGGAGAAGAGAGGCCACAATTTGACGTTTAAATAATATTTAATTAAATTACATTTATCATTCGGAGGAACGATAAATCGTTAAATGCGGGATGTCTCTCTCTTCACCTTGATACAAAATGTTATTTTCCCCGTTCGGAATTCGATTGTCGGAACTCGGATGGCACAGCACGCACCAATTAATCAAAGAATACAACTTCATTAGTATCCCGCTTCGAGCGAGATACCTCTTTTTCCGCGAGTTTTTTTTTATTTTATCTCGCATTCGCGATTTTCGTAAAGTATCGGTTACCGCAATTTTAATTAGCCTGCCGAAACTGTTTGCCAATTTCGGAGCGAGCGGGACGTTTTTTCCATCGGTCGTGCTTGCTTTCGACCGGAGCCGAGCATCAATAAAATGCGATTCGCCGAGGGGCTATTGACTCTCTCGATATACGGACATTATTTCTCTTTGTCGGTCAGCAAGCGATCGGGCTTTTAAATGCCTCTCCCCGCAGAAGTTGATTTTGCGCTTCCGCTTCGCCCCGGAAATTGAATTTTTCGATATTACATATACGCTCGTATTATATCCGCACGCCCCCGCGAGCGGCAATAGTATCTATATTTTTATTACTTCTGCCAGACCTCATTTGCTTCCGTTTCTCGCGTTACATCGAATTCCGATGCTCGACCCAACACCGAGGCGGGTAATCCAAACGGCGGCGCCGGAGTCGCGCGCGCGACGATAATCACGCGCGAACACGAACGAACAATGCCACTCATCATCGTTCCTGATCGCGTCTCTAAACGCAGTCGTTAAAATGCAGATTATGCGCTACCGGTACAATGCGCTTTGATCTGGCCAACGCGAGAGAGCCCGCAAACGAATCAGTCGGATGTACACACGATGTTGCCGAGATTTCCGAGTCGACGCCGGTAGCGTTTTTCCGATAACACAAGGATCCGTGAAAATCGATTATTTCATTTCGATTTATGCACATCCCTTTAGTAAAAAGATGCATAATAATAATTCGGAAAAATTTACATATGCAAAGATTTTATAACAGAAGATTTGAACATAGCCAAAGATATATGACTGATATCGATGTTGTTATCAAAATCATTCGCGTGAATCGCTAATCTATTTGAATTTATCGTGAAGAGTACGATCCAACGTAAAAGAGGGGATTATTTTTTACGGTTCGAAGGGAAACGAGACCAGCCGCAACAATGAAATGAAAAGAATGAAAAAAATTGAAATGAAAAAAGAAATTATTATAAAGACAGAGGCGTGGATAATTCGATGGCATCGCCAGAAATTATTATTATTATTATTTATTTACGTGAAAATTTCCTTTGGTCACATCGATTACAAGTAGAGATTCGATATATGGTTTCGAAAGAAAAAAAATAAAAAAAGAAAGAATATAAAAATTTACATTAAAATAAATTATAAATGTTTTTTTTACATTAATCGTCTTAAATGAAGATAATAAGAAATGATGAAAATCGGTGATATCACTAAATAAATTTTCGCAAGTGAACATAAACGATCTATAGGTTGAAATTTGCTATAAAAAGTGAGATAGAATGCGAAACGATGGACACCTTCTAAAGAATCTAACGGGAACATTTAACGCAAGTGATTCCAATAACTCCGAGCATTCTCAATCAGGTCTCTCAGAATTTCAAGAAAAACAAGTCTGAAAGAATCCTTCTGTTCTTCAAGGCTAATTATCCGACGACCGTAAATATTGCCAGTGTATTCTCATGGCAAGTAATCAGCATGGATTTACCCAAAAAGATACTAACTCTTCTAAGAAATCAGTACTAGAGACGTTAAATATCCACTTTGATATGGCGGCAGATAGTAGAGCATTAAGATGAGGACGATGCAGAGAACGGATAAAATTTTTGGAACGCGTAGACCTTTAAAATTATTGGAATAACGCAACGGGAAACCTTCCTACCTACAGTTTTCTGTAAGCTACGGATGTACAACCATGCTCATAGAATTAAATTGCCAATGACATGAGACGCATCTCCCCGCGGATATTGAGAAGATAGCACGGAGCAACGTACATGACCACGTCATACCTCCAGCGAAATGTACACGAGCATAAATCTCGCTCGATGTTGTATTACGTCCGAGCAAAAAATATCTCGCTAGCAGGAATGTTTTGCGAAGTCAAATCACCGTCGCGGGACGATAAATTTTCGGAGGACGTGCGCGCGATCGCTGTACCGTCAAGATTTGGTTTTATCGCAATATCGGTGGCGCGTTATCGCGCCGATTCTCTCCCCCTCCCCTCCCCCCTTTCCTCTCTCACTCGAGGAGCATTACGCTTAGGTAGTCAAATCGCTCGTTAATTTCGACCGCTAGTGCGAAAATCGAATTGACGGCCTGAAATTACGAGGAACGTTCGCGCCAAATCGCGTATTCTTCCTCGGACATGCACACGTGGTCACAACGAATGCAGCAGCGCTCAATTTTGCTCGCGTGTCGCGCACGCCGCCGTGTTGTGTGTACACAACGGCGTGCCGAAATTTACGTTATCGAGCGCACCGACATTTGCGTAATGCGTGTCAAGAGGCCGTACGCGATTGTTGAAACGAAACGATAAACGCATCGTATTCATATTTCCGCGATATGCGCATTGTATATATGGTATAGTAATATAAATAAATGAATAAATAAACAAACATATACATGTACAGGGTGTCGAAAATTTTTCTTCCAATTGTTCGCGCGGAGGAAGAACGGGTTAAAGGGAAAAAGTCATCTACCGTTTTACAAACAATCACGCAACATTTATTAATGATTTAAAATGACCATGTATAGAGGCTTCTTTAAGTAATAACTGAAAAATTTGCGTTTTATTTGTATTTTGTTTGCAAAATGGTAAAGGACTTTTTTGTTCAGAGTAGCCGAATTTACAAGACTACTATTGTACCCGGCGACAAATTCAAAGTTCGAGGTTTAAGGTTCAATACATTGATGTCGTTAAATAGCTGCCACATAGACTAGGCCACTCTGAAGAAAAAAAGTCTCCTACCATTTTGCAAATAATATGCACATTTTTGAGTTATCAATTAAAGAAACCTCCATACATGGCAATTTTCAATTATTAATAATTCGAAATTTTGCGTAGTTGCTTGCAAATTGGTAGAGAATATTTCTCCTCGGTTTAACCCGTTCTTTCTTCGCACGAGCGATTGAAAGAAAAGTTTCGGACACCCTCTCTGTGTGTGTGTGTGTGTGTGTGTGTGTGTGTGTGTGTGTGTGTGT
>NW_014554264.1:35567-111816 GCF_001313825.1 Dinoponera quadriceps
TGTGTGTGTGTGTGTGTGTGTGTGTGTGTGTGTGTGTGTGTGTGTGTGTGTGTGTGTGTGAACATTTTAGAAATGCGCGCAAAAATACAAGGGCAAGAATAGATGGACAGAACGCGCGGTTTTAAAAGCCATACGTATAAAACATTTCCGCGGATGCGTAATTCCTCCGAAAAAATACACGTAAAAGAGACGGGAAGTTTAACGATCGCGGTGAAATAACTGGGTCTGAAAGGGGTAGGGAATAGTTTTCGCGCTGGTTTTTGCCGGGCGTTCGCCGTGTCCCATTTACATAGAAATCCGGCTGCGAAATCGGTGACGGCTTATCGTCCATGCGGACGCGATAGCCGGGCGTAACGGCGTCCCGCAGTCGATTCTGCAGTCGAATGATAATTAATATTCGCCGGTGACTTACCAATTAGAGCAATCTAGACAGACACAGAGGGAGATATATAGCGACAGCGAGAGAGCGTGTATGAGAGAGAATGAGAGGCGGAGGAAACCGCCAGTTCCTGAGCGCCGAATCTAATCTCGGCACCCGACCGACCGTCGATGCAATTACAATGACGGCGCTCGATAATTGCCTCTGCCTTCGCACCCTGCAATACTCTAACGTCCCATCTATATCAAGTAGCCTTCTACCGCCGCGAGCGATTTTTCCGGCACGCCGTATAATTTCAACTTATAATAAAGAAGTTACCCCCGCAGACCTGGCGATCCCTTGACGTCGCGATAAAATTTCGTTACGTTAGATTGCGGCAAAGCATAAATAAACGAAGTAACCTTCACGGAGATCTTGAATTTCAATTCGGGCGAAGCCTGGAAAATTGTCTCGCGACAATCCTAAAAATACCCATAGATGTGCAGTCAACGATAAGAGTTTTTAAAGTTTTAAACATGGATTCATTCTGATCATTTCAGCAGCATGCTAATGTCGGGCAATCTATGTCCCGTTATGCTATATCCTTTCCGGCACATTTTATCGACACAACAAAAACTCCTCGTTACGCACGGAGAAAAATTGTGCTGGAACAGCAAATTTTTAAGTTTGTTAATATAATGACAGCAAAAAAAATTTTTTTAGACAGTAGAAAGATTTTTTTAAAGCATTAATTGCTCTTTGCTGGATATACAGACGGCAAGATAATTTAGTTATGCCAACGAAACTTTATTGCAAAATTATTTTTTCCGTGTAAGAAATTTTTTTGCTGTATTAACAAACTATTTGCTGTTCCAGCGAAATTGGTTTTCTCGCAATTTGTATTGTCTCTGTTTAAGTATGTGAATGCCGTTTATATCCCATGCATTACTAAGTTTTTATTAAATCGTATTCAACGAATGCAGAATTCATTCACTCTTATGGCTTCCGAAAATATAATCATATTTCCACGCCACTATTTGACCGTTCTGGATGGTTAAATATATATAAATGTTTAATTCTTCATTTGTCTTGTCTATAGTAATCTTCAATCTGGATCTCTCCATCATACCTTCGAGAATTATTTCATTCTATTTCAGACTTTCATTCAAATTAATCCCTCACTGTACGATTTCCATCTAGCCTTTCATTTCCATCTCACCGCACCTGAAAGTTTGAGAATACTTTTTCATATATCACTGTGAAACATTTTAACTCGCTTCCCTTATCGGTACGCTCTGCGAATACACTTTTATCCTTTCGCTGTTATTAAACATGTCGCTAGAATAATTTTATTTTGTTCATCAATGTTAAATTGGACATAAAATCAGTGAACGTCGTCCCGCCATTTTAGTATATTTTTACTGTTATTTCAGAGCCTGATTCTTTAATAATTACTGTTATTTGTTCAATAAAGATAAAAATAGTAATAATTTCTCTTGGAACAAGGAAGATATCGTACAGTCGCCGTCACGAAAACTGTACCATTTCCTACGCTGGAAAACCGCTGCTAAACGATCAATTGAAGTTGGAGAAGTTGATATCGTGGTGGAAGAAGGTGGATCAGGCGAAGGCAATATACGAGTACAACATCGCGCAGTCCGAGCTAGAGCTGTCAGTGGAGAAGGTGGAGAAAGAGAGAGAGAGAAAGAGAGAGAAAGGGAGAAAGGGAAGTTAAACTCGTTCCTCGAATCCATAGAGAAGAACGCAAACATTCTTCAAGAGCGACAGCAACAACTATTTTCGGAAATGAAAATCACAGCTACCGAGCGCAGTCTGCAGTAAACGTATGGCGAGATGGAGCAAATGAAGGCGCATGAAATCGAGAAGACCATCCAGTTAAAACAGCTGTGAATCTCTTTCGAGGGGCAGCGGCCCGCTATGCAAGCTAGATTGCGAAATCGTAGATTAGACTTCTTGATACAGGAGAAGTGAAAAAGGGAATATATCCGAAAATTTGGGGGAAAATTTGATTGGTAAATTTTAAAGATTAACTTGAGATAATTAAATGACACTCTAAACCATTAATGAATGTGATAAAATCGCCTAAATTCGAATCGAAATTTTAGTTATAATTTAAGTCTAATTTAGTCCTGTATTAAGTGTTCAAAGGTTTTCTATTGTGCTTCTTTGATGCTATAAATGGGAAAGTTATTGCCGTTTTCTCCACTTATACTTAATGTATTATAGAACTAAGTGGACTTAACGTAGGACCAAAATTTCGATTCGGATAGAGCTATGCCATGTAATCGTTTTAAAATATTGAATTATGTACAATCGGTGTCGCTGTACCATTCCTTAGACAAAGAGTAACACGACTTTCAGCTTACTTATAACACATAAGTTGGTTGAAAATCACAGAAGGAACTCTAGTTACAATGGCTCTGATAATGATAATAGGCCTCCGACCTTATGTGTACACGTAAAAAGCTAAAACTTGTGTAATATTAAAAAGTTTAAATCTAGGGAATAGTATAGTACACATGACGCCGACTGTCCAGGGCGTTGTGTTTTTGTTGCTCCTCGCGTGAGCGATTTAACCCCCGTGGGGAGCGCCTTATTTTCCAATAGCCGTGGCGATTAGGGCGAATACAGGCGGCGCACATTAGCGTCACCGGCGATTGCAACGAGGAATTACGATCCATGAAAATCGAATACGACATGGCCGGGCGGGCCGGCGAACGGACGAGTCTAATCTCGGCGCCGGCTAGAGGATGAACGGAAGGAAACGGTGGCGATAACGGTTTTGATACGAACGGCAGGAAGAAGAAAGTGGTCGACGTAGATGTAAACGCGTACACATAAGACACCGACGCGATATCTCTCGAGGAGGAAGAGAGAGAGAGAGAGAGAGAGAGAGAATAAGCACCATCAACTCTTTCGACGGCTTCCTTCCGGCGAGACCGGGATACCGAATGTTTTCATCCGGCGCGGAAATAACGCCGGGATTTATTACCGTCCGCCGAAGTGGTATTACGAGGAGGCGGTGAAAAATATCGCTCTCTTTACAAGCAGGTCGATGTAAAAATACCTTGCGGAGGTGGAGTTCTTATTCGACAAGGAAACGTGAAGGCTGCGCACTCTCGGGAATTTGGCGACGAATGGACGAATTCTCCGTACTCTTTTCGCTCGGAGACACAAGGATATACAGTATGAATATGTATTCTTTTTCTCGCTTGAATTCTTTTTTTCCTCAACGGAATATACCATGTTTCTTTTGAATTTTTCACGCATACGTAAAACTGCGGGGGCCTATTTCGGCCCGCATCTTTATTATATACGTCGACAAAGAAACTTTCGTATGTTCTATTTTCTGTAAGAAAGATAGAGAGAGAAGAAAGGAGGACGTTGGAGGGAGGGGGGAGGGAGTCAGTTTTCCGCATTGATTCGGCGCCGAGACTCTTTTCCGGAATGCTTTAGTGGAAAATAGGATGGCCGGAAAAATCGGGATGCGGGTCAGCGGCTTTAAGGGCTTATGGGATTAATCCGCCTTCGACACGTCGCCTGGTGAAATCTTCTCACGGCGAGGAAAAATATCATCTCAAACTTTTAATAAACGCTTTACTTATGCGTACTTACGACCAACAACAAGACAAAAACACGAATAGTTAAGCAAGAAGAGAGAGAGAGAGAGAGAGAGACACTCTATCAAAAGATAGATTGCTCGAGTATGTTTCGTATTCTATTTTTTTCTATATTTAAATTTAAATCTGAAAAAGAAAAAAAATTGTTGCAAACTTACGTTTCATCGAAGCGTAAATTTACTTGTATTTGTGTACTGTACTTTGTCGGAGAAATCTGCACGGTTCGTTAGTCTTGAATCTGAAATGCTTTCTATTTTGCACACGTGTGCCGTGAGGATTCGTCGTCACTATAATCCGACGGATACACAATCACCAGAATCGACACTGAGTGCTGTTCGATTGAAAACGAGAACGAGGAGTAAAGCAGACCGAAGAGAGGAGATGGAAATCGAGGACCACAGATCGATAGATCACGAAGCTCACATGACGGGGGTCGGTATCGTGAAATCAAGAAACAGAGGAAAAGAGATAGAGAGAAAGAGAGACAGGCGAAGAGCGGAAACGAGAGCGAGTGATAGCAATTGTGGTTTGCAGGGGCTTGTTTGCGACGGGAAAACTGTTGTTCGTCGGGCTTGTAATTTATGACACTTTGACGAAACGGTAAAAATGTTTGTTCGCCGATTTCGTCGATATTCCGCTCGATTTCGCGATATAAGTTGCCGATGCCTCCAGAGAAACGCGTCGCGGGAATACAAGGTGATTCTTTATTCGCGGGTAAGTTCTCTCCCGAAGAAAGAAACTCTCTCTCTTTCTGGAAGATATTCTCTAGTGCCACCCCCCGAGAGTGCCGCAGCGAAGCTCTCTCGCTGAATTGAAATTAAATTACAACCCACGAAATTGGATCGAAATCAATGCGAGATTAAAATTAAACACTGACCGAGTTGCAAAGTTAAATTGAAGCGGCGTTAAATTTCAGAGTTCGAATCGACGTATTCCCCCTATCCAAGATCCGCGAAGTTGAGGGAAACGGCCATTTTCGGCCCGCGAAATAACTACCGAAGTCAGGGAGGTCAAAATTGAGAAGCGACGGGCGTTTCACACGGTGCGATTCATTTTAGGCACGAGAAAGTAGTCTTGCGGGCACAATGATTCCGCTGGTGGTTTATGGCTAACCGTGGGCGTCGACGGCATGCATCACCGTCGATGGACTCGAAGGAGCGTGAATCCGGCCGTTCGCTATTCACCGAGGCAATGTGTGTCAAAATTCTCCCGGCCCTCGCTTCCCCCACAAACATCCCTCATTTGTAACAACGGCTCGTACAAATGAGCGAGTTAAAGGAAAACGAGTTGAGGATCGCGAAGAGGGAACGATTAGACCTGACGCGACAGGAAGTAGTAGCGCGCAACCGCACCGAGTCGGGACACCAGGGCATTTTCACACATCTGCTTCGTCGCCTTGCCTCAAGAAGCCACTCACGATGAGTGCAATTGATACTGTCGGATCTGCTCCGGACATTTTAGCTCAATTTAATACAAAAAAATGTAAAATAAATGACGTGACAGCAGAAAGCATCTGTTCACTTTCGATCCAATACTTATAAGCAATTTATGTTGCGAGAAATACTGTCGAAGCCTCGGTGGCCGAATTGATCAACCCACTTCGGGCCAGGCTCTACAAAAATATTGAGATCCATGAGATACAAGTACCGTTTCAGGATAAGCCAGGGACTCAGAAAATCTAAAACCAGAATTTTCCGTTTTCCCCGGAAAAGAACATCTATCTTGGCATGGCTGGTGAATCGTGTATCATAACGGGAATCATCATTATCGACGATTTCAATTTTTGGCAACAATACCTCAACAGTGTTCTATTTTTTACTATTTTTAATTAATTTGTTAAAAATGTGAGGCATGAGTTAAAAAGGCATGTTTTACAAGGTTATCTTTCATCCCCACCTACCGCCGGAGGCGTAATGAGTGATGGCCAGGTGAAACCAAAAACACTGTGCTTAGCTCCTTTTATAAATATTTTTCACGCCAGAACATAAAAAAAGCACAAATCTTCACATCAAAGAACAGTAAATTATTATACTCTAAAAAATTATTATACCTTGAGATTCGATAGAATTTAATCATAAGATCGATGCTGGATCAAAATTTCGACACGAATCACGACTCGGCTCACGACTTTAAAACGTGCGGAAGGTGCATAAAAATACAATTGCATGCATAATTACGCTCCGTCTTGCTGCAACTTTGCACGGCCGGAGATGAGAAACTTGTGCTCGTAAGCTTCCGGGAGTGTTTAACTCTCTCGCCCGCCATTCCCTCCTCCTCGCTTTTGTTCCCCCTCGCCGAGAATTTACGTGTCCCTTTCTGCTAGTTGAAGTATCCCTCGCAGCTGTTTCCCAGCCGCGATATATCTCGTTTGTCCGCTATAAATTGGATCTGTTTGTTAAGCCTGTTTCAGGCCATGCGGGGTTGTTGTGACGCCAAATACGTTCGAGAATCGTGGTTTTCGGTCGGAGGGAAATTCGGCAAAAGATATAGAACGTGCGGTCACATATCGCCACGTTCTTCGCGGCGGAAGAAGCTCACGCGCGCATTTACATACAGAGAAGGAATATTTCAAAGAAGAGAAATTTAAAAAAATATCAGAGCCTGACCCGAATATACGTGAGATGCGGTAAAGCCTCTCTCTCTCTCTCTCTTTTTCCTCGAGGAATACCTTAAAAAAATAAAAATGTTTTGACGATTCATAAAATTCGAGATTTTCTTGTTCCCAGATACTCTTAATGTACTCGTAAACGCTTTCGACACGTTGGCTCTCTCCGTTTTTCTTGTTGCTGTTGTTGCCACTGGAATGGCAAAATTACGTCATGTTCAGCATTGGTCGGTCGTTCAAGTTTTCCACTTTCGGCGGGCGCCATCATCTCGGCCGCCGTGCTCGGCCTGTACAGATATCGGGGAAGTTTGCAGATTTCCGAGCAACTTACTTCCGCTACGTTGCAACTTGTTCCTCGCGAGCCATTTTTTCTTCTCGTCTCTTTCTCTCTCTCTCCTCTCTCTCTCTCCCCCTCTCCCTTTCCTTTGGGGCTCGAGAGGCCGGGATTAAGAAATCCTCCAGGGGGAATCGCGGAAGTTCGCAACGAATATAAATTACCACGATCGGCCACAACCGTAAAGAAGCGCAACGCGCAGGGATCGAAACGTTCAGGAACGGGGCTTCGCGAGAATGTATCGTCGGATAAGCATAATTAGCCGATCGGAAAAGAAGCTCTTTATTCAACCCAACGCACTCGCTCGTTATTTATTAGTCCGAGCTTTTATTACCGCTTGCACTTACGGGATTAGACTACGAGCGATGTTTCGACAAAACGCTGCTCTCCTTTCTCATCAATTCCTCTCTCTTTCTCTCTCTCTCTTCCTCCCTCAGTGTTAGAAATGTTGAGCGGCAATGTGATTAAGCCGTACTCATTTATTATTACGCCATAGCGTAAGGGAGATTAGATCTCCCAGCGTGCAAAATTTTTGCAGCTCGTCATCATTTCTCTCTCTCTCTCTCTTCTCTTTACGGCACCGTGAACATCCTCTCGATGAGTAACAATGGGGATGCGGGCTGCAAAAAATGCGCAACGAGATCCACTCGGACGGTAACGAGGTACCCACGGCACGGTACGGCACGGATACGGCGAGGGGACGATAATTGAGAGATCCAAATGATACTTTGATGACCGTCCATCCCTCTCACTGGGTATCCGCGAAAACGTGCTTTTTCATCGCTCTTCTTCGGCGTGCACCCCCACGGAAACATATTTGTCTTTTCCCGCTCGTCGCCTGGGATTGCTCTGACGATGGTAATAAAGTGGCACGAGAGAAGAATAAAATAGACGGGAGTTTATTGCGCGTTCTGTCCAACAGCCCCCCCGCTGGAAAAATGTGTAAAAACAGAAAGATACAAATATAGGGGATAACAAGAGGGGGAAAAATAGAGAGAGAAAAGATAAAGAGACGGACAGATAGAAAGAGAGAGAAATATTGCGGCGAGAGCAGAGACACGCCCGTCTATTATTGTAAAAATTATGTAACTACCGCCGAGGAAATATAATTCCACCCTCGTAGTCACAGTCGATGAAACATATTCCTGTCCTACGCGCGAAAGCGAGCCCGGTAAGGAAAACGGAAGGGACGCTTTTCGGGAAACAGGCGGCTCGCGTTTCCACGTAATCCGATGAGAAAGAACGAAATCCTGCGAGAGGGGATGGGAGAACATTAACTTTCATACCCGAAGGCGATGGCGGGACAAAACGGAATATCCGCTTGCTGGTTCCGCGGGCTTGAGATAAAGCTTCGCTCCCCCCCCCCCCCCCCNNCCCCCCCCCCCCCTCTCTTCCCGTAGTGGAGCGCGTAAAGCGATGGCAACAAGAATTCTGGCGGGAGTTTCGTTAAATCGCGCCACGAGCAGCAGAGGATACAACATAACAACAAGGCGAACAATAGAAGAGAAAAGAGAACTTCCCGTGGCGGTGGCGAGAGGAGAGAATACGTACACCGCTGTAGAATGTCTCAAGAAAACATTACGTAACCCTTTGAGCCGCGGCACGTGAAATTGCAAGTCGATGCGCGCTTCTCCGTCGCCGGGTATTTTTCCTATCACTTTCGATTTACCGTATTTCCGGCTTTTATATCTGGTTTTTGTTTCAGCGAGTCGTAATGCTCTCGGACGATACATATCGTTCAATCACACGCGATACTTCGAGATCTTGAGCCTCATATATTATTAACATTACATATTAATTTCACGTACGGTAATATCGCTATTTAATTCACCGAATCTTGCCAAACCATTGATTAAGCACCGTTTCGAACTACCAGTTATATCGTACACTTATTTTTCATCTCACCCATTGTGATCTTTTTCCCATGACGTCACGTCACCTTCGGCTTTTATATTCGTTTCGTCTCGCTGTGGTAAATGCGAGCGAACTTATCAGTGATTTCACGTCCGATCGCCGGTCGCGATTTAGGCGACCGCCACGCGAGCAGCTGATCGGTCGAGTGGGATAGGTCGCGTTACTAGTAGCCGCGATCGACTCCACACGTACGTATCGGCGCTCATTCATGATCGCAACGCGCGATTTTAGATTGACGGATATCTATCGATCGCGCCTCTGTTCCCGCACGAGATTATTAGGGCACGGAGTGATACTGACGTAAGGAGGAAGGTAAATATAGTCTTATTTGAATGGAGAGAAAATACTGTTAACCCTCTAATGGTAAGGTGGTGCCCCACGGCTTTGTTTATTTTACAGCATGAGCTGTTTCTCTTCTTAATCCTTTAAAACTATACAATAAGGTACATTAACTTTGAGTCTTCCCCAAGTTTCGTCTGTTGATAAAGTAATCATTCTGTCGATATAATATCATCGATCCATTCTAAACGAAGATATTCTCTGTCCCAACTTGTAAAACAAGTCTGTCTTTCCAGCTGAAGGCTGGAATATATCTTATAAATGACAACATTACATACACTTTACTCCAATGGGATCGATATGTGGGCCTTAACACGTTCATTACCAAGCTGAAAATTGGAATTTCGTATTTTTTTATTTTTTTATTTAGTTTTTATTGTGCTCAAAATAAGTTAATATATTATTTATATGCTTTTATTATTATGTACATAGGATTTATGTACTCTAAATATCTATTACGCGATAACGTGTGATCGGCCATTTGGCGAGAACTCACATCACGCGATATCGTGTAATTGGCAATGAACGTGTTGAAGATTTAAGAAATGTTTCATCTATCTTGCACATTGATTACACGAAAAGTGAACAAAATAAAGCGTAGGGTTGGATTCTACCTCACGGATACGTTAAGAACCCACCTTGCCAATAGAGAGTTAATATAAATATCCTCGAATTGTGTGAGCTCGATACAATTAATTTTAACTTTAGACGGACTGCAACGTCCGCCGTGTAATTAATATAATCATACAATATAATCATACAATTGAAAATATATATCAGAAAGATTTATAATTAATTTTCGAGAAAATAAAACACAATAATTAAATATAATGATCGCGCAATTAGCGAATTCGCACACAGCGAAGCTTTCGAAACAATTCCGAGCAGAACGCAGTCGTTGAAAAGTCGTTAAAATTGCCCGAAGGATCACCTCGACGGACCGCCGAAAGGGATTTGCGGAAGTAAAGTACGACGCAGCGAATAGTTTAACGGAGCTTCGTGACTGCAGTTCGCAGAAGCGATCGACCGATTCGGTCGAGAAGTCACCTAAACTCAGAACGTCGAAGGGCAGCGTCGATTGCGTCAATTCGATGTTCGAGTTGTTCCCGAGTCGACGGAAACCGGCATAATTGTCTCTTACGGGCACGGTTGCATTCTTGTTATTTCACTTTATCGACTATCCGGCATCGCATAAGTCCATCGACATACCTTCGGTCGCGTTTCTGACAACCTCCGGTTAACTCGATCGGCTGATTATTGGAATTGACCAATCGCACTTGCCGTTAAGCAGAATTTGTCGTTGACCAGAAATGAAACCAACCACGATTCGCACACTTAACCGGTCGGTTAAGTTACACCCAGAAGTTATGGCCCTTAATCGTCGCGTGTCAATCGCGATTAAATGATCGCTCTCTTTTCGCGATTTTTGCGTCTTTTCTCTCGATATTATTTTCCTCCGTACATGCCGTCCGCGACTGTCGTAAATGTTTCACGCGATACACGTATCGCGCTTCACTCGCGCGGTTTTATTACTCGAGAAAGTTACGTGCCCGATTTTTATTCCCGCACGGGACTATCGCTCTTCACTACTGCGAAAATGCGATGCCCACGGGGAGCGTCGCTTTTATTTCGCGTCTGAAAGAAAGTGGAATTTCCGAGAGAAAAATTTGGATCCGTTTATGGAGAGATACGGGGAATGAAAAGGATACGCGAACAGAGACTAAAAATCAAAGATTTCATGAAGCGCGCGCAGCTCACTCGTAATATCGCGCCAATTCCCACCACTGAGGCGCGCCAGCGTCTGGTATGGCCGGCGTCCAATAGCGTCGGGGAGAAACGAGGATGCCCTCCGGCGGCGAGGTGGTCGCTATCGTTCGACGGCTGTTCAGTGCGCGTTCACTCGCGTCATACAACGGCGTCGTGATGGATCGCAAGCCTCATGAGATGGCGACGAAAAGCTGCATCCTGTGCAATCGAAAACGCAACTCCGAAGGCACACCGAGGATATCGTTCCACGCGTAAGATCCGCGTGAGCGTGTTGGCGGCGCGCGCTCTGTGACGGAGCGGTTTCTAATCTAGGGAGATAAGCACGCGATCGATAGCGCTGTGAGATCTTTCCTTCTTATTTTTTTTATCATCGCAACTCTGTGCAATTTTGTACGAGTTTAAAAAATGACGTTGGTGAGTATCAGCCGACTAGGTGAATGGGTTGTGTCGAAAATGGCACGTTTTAGGACTGCTTATAGTGTAATTATATGTTGTTCATGTGCAATCGAAGTAAATGCTACTTCTGACAGCACATGATATCGACATGTAATTAAAAAATGACTATAATTTTTTTCGTACGGATATATATGATCATATAGGTGTGATCACATGTATCGGCAAAATTCATATATGATTTTATATAATCATATATAATCATTTTTCCCGGATTACTATATATTTTGCTATAATAATTATTAAACATATCTTATTTATGCAGTATAAAGTACTGTTCAAAATTTTCAAATGTGGACCACATGACTTGCTACTATCGATTTCCTCTTTCTGTCAATAGAGTTTTGAACCATACTAGTATATCAATAATAAATGTAACCATTCAGGGCCGTGATTGTCGACTATTCAGACTATTCTTCATTAATAACTGACGGTTATCGCGTTCTTTTTCTTTTTTTAATCAGCAGTTATTCCATATCGTCATTTTTCAACCCATGTGTTTCATCAGATTTCCCGAGGACGAGGAATACAGGAAGAAGTGGCTGGACGCGATCGGAAAGGCTGAAATACCCGTTCATTCGTATCTATGTTCACGACATTTTCCGCCGAGTTACTTCGTGTCCTCGACCTTAAAGGATGACGCGATCCCAGCCTTGGAATTGGGGCCGACATCGGACGCCGAGCAGAACCGATCACAGCAACCGAGAACGAAATTATCCCTGTCGAGCGCGCAGGTCGCAAGACCGATCATTCGAAGGTGAGAATTAACACTCGAGAACCAGCGAGAATCCGACGACGCGATTGAATGAATTGTTCGCGTAATTGAGCGATTTCTCATCTCACCCGACGACGTTTTACATTCACAACGCACGCGTTTTTTCGAAAAGACCGCGAACCCGCATGCTGCCGGACGAGGAGATACAGAAGATGCAGCCGGTGAAGTACGTACGCTACCTGAAGAGCGTCAACTGGGACGAGATCGCGAAAGTGCCGAGCGAAGCGAAAATCGCCTGGGAAGTGGCGATGGAAGAGCTGAAGGAGGGCTACGATAAGATAAAACATCTGCAGGCGCACGTCAGCCACCTCAAGACGACCGCTCGCAAACTCGAGACCGTGTTGAAAGCGCGTACGAAGAGGACGGTCGCATCGTCGCAAATCTCTTGATTGAAGAGGATCGCGGAGTACTCCTCGACGCGAAACAATTACAACAATCACTATGATCTGTAAGAAAAAAATCTCACCTCGATGTAAAAAGTTATGTTAAGATAAAAAACCGAAAATAAAGAAAATACGGCTGCTTGCTTAATTACGAATTACTATCGGGAATTTGCGCGATTCACCGAAGAGTCGTCGAGCGATAAAGCGCATTAAACGTTTCATATCTCCGTTATACGTCGAATTCCCGGGCTTATTTTCGAAACGACCGCGCAGCCACGACAACGAGACAAAACATTCAACGACGTTGCGGGCAACGACGAAGCACCGCAATTACGCCGCGAATAAGATCTGCGCTCTCTCTCTCTCTCTCTCTCTCGTGTGCCTTTATCTCTCTATTATGGAGAACGAGGGCGCCCGACAACGCGACCAGACACGCTCTCACGTTGCCAGAGCAAATGCATTCGTCGATGGCATTCCGCGGATCCTTTCAGCGAAGACAAATGCGACGAGCCGCTCTTCTCACCGCGTGACAGCGCCACGCGTAGTATGTTTACCTAACCGACAACAGCAATACGGGGGGTAACTAGGAATGAGAGGGCGACCGGATAAAAGCGTTGGCGACGAGGTCCTTTTGTCCGTCGTGCGCTCTTTCGAGCGTGCTATTCGATGTTATTAAAATAACGAAAGGAAAAATCGACCGATGGAAGCCCTCGAGAAACCCGCCCTTGTTACATACGCGTAAAGGGATATCTCGTGCATGTGAAAAGCCGCGTTGACAGATCATTAAGTAAATGTGCTTCCGCGCACGCAATTTTTCCACGAGTACGTTAAATAAAACTCATATTTCGCCTCTCTCTCTCATTGGAATTTCCGGGGCTCAGCATGAAACGAGCGCGGAAAGATCAAGGCGGAAAGGATAACGCTGATAGACAGATGGAAAACGAGAATAACAGTGGCGAAGAGCGGTCGGGTAGGAGGGAGTGCGCAATGCATTCGCGATACCCCGGAGAACCAGCAAAGCTCTGCTGCAGTATACTAAATCACCACCCCCGCCCGTGTATCCCTCTGGGATAGCGCGGACGGTCGGGAAGGAGAGCGAGCCCGGTCATTTTTTATATTTTATTCACGTTTCATTTCACCCGGCCGTACGTACCGAGACGGCAGCCCGTAACGAGAACGCTCGTTCGCATTCTCACGTGTCATTGTCGGTGCCACGGTGACGCGATCACCTTTGAATCAGAGAAATATCGATCGGCGGTCTTCGACCGGTACGCGGAGTATCGCGAAGCCAGGTGCGGAAATTTCAGCGAGAAGCAATCTATTAATCTAGTCTGATCGACAGATGATCCGTTGACAGATCCACAGTGTCCGCCGTTGTTCTATCGACGGGGTCTGCTGATAGAATCTGACAGCAAATTGGCGGCAGAAAGCGAGCAGAAGGTCCTATGGGCTGTTTGAAGCTTCGAAGATTCAAAGACCGTAATCTTCCAAGTTTCGAAGCTAAGCTTCAAAAAGTACAATCTTACGAATGCTGCAGACTAATTTCTACATACACTTGGTAAAATATAATTTTGTAAATGATGTGACGTTATACAGTTTAAAAATCTTACATAATTCCGATGTTTCGAAACTTCGAATAATTCAAATGAATTCAAATAATGAAAACTTCAAATCTTCGATGATTCGAAGGCCTTTGAAAGAAATCACTAGTTCTGAATCTTCCATTTAAATTATATTGGAACGAGAGAGAGAGATGGATCCTGCTCGATTTCCGTCGTCAGTCTGTCATCATACTTCGTCATCATTTTTGCCAGCAAGCTGCTTATAGAATATGCAGCAGACAAAATCTGCTTTTGCAGATTTGGATAATCCTGTTTTGCACACACGGCGGATTTGCCATTGAAGATAACTCGCGATGAACAAGGGGAAGATATTAAGGGCGATATGAGTAATTCCGCGGAAATAAGATCCGCGTGAGAGGACGTGCGAAATACACCGACATCTATTTCCACTCTGTAGCGTGTGTAATATACGTATGTGTATTCTTTCAGACAGCGTCGCGTCATAAAGCCCGGCACGTAGCGGAGACGCGCCGGAAAGTTGCGGGTGGAAATGCAACCGGGTCAAAAGTTCCTCTATTTTCAAACATTGCGTCAGGTCGGGAACTCGCACGCCGTCGTTCTCCTTCGCGACAGTTTTATTCGAACGGTATGATGTATTATTTTTACCGCCAGTCTTATTGCCTGGCGACGTAGAGCTCGCGAGAGATCGGGTTATATATATATATATATATATATACGCTACGATCGAGGAGATAAAGACGGCATCGAAGGAAGAGCTGAACAAGATCACAAAAAATGATTTTTTGAAATGCTTCGAGGATTGGAAAAAACGTTGGCACAAGTGTATAATATCTGATGGGGATTACTTTGAAGGAGACAAAATAGATATTCATGAATAAATAAATAATTTTTGAAAAAACACAAAATTCGTGATACTTTTTGAACAGACCTCGTATACGCAATTCGTGCCATCCGTCACATGCTTGTAGTTTAGGTCAATGGTGAAGAAAAAAATATCTTTTTCAAACAACATGCAAAATTTCGAGTTATTAATGATTGAAAATGTATAGAAGCTTCTTGAATTCGACAATCCGCGTATTATTTATAAAATGATAATGATGGCTGTTGTACCTGACGACAATTTCAATATATTAATGTCTGTCGCCAGATACAACAACTGTCATATACATTAAGCCACTCTGAATAAATGAATCTTTGATGATTTTGCGTAAGTCGCATGATCAGCTATTTTCTATCGTCGTGCGACAATTCGTCCACCGTATCGTGCGAGTTGCTTCGTCTATTTTTGTCAATAGCTCAAAATTTTACTTAGCATTTTACAAAAAATTATATCGGTCCCATTTCTCAGTTTGAGTCGTGTTGTATGGTTTGCGTCGGACACCCTTTATATACGGCGAAGAAGGGGGGACGAATTTTACGTTACGAAACTCTTGCTATATCCGTCCAACTCTCATATTGGCTCTTATATATCATATTGGCTCGATTATATATTAAATATTTCTCCCGTGACTCCGGATTTTGCCGCGAGACAGAGAAAGAGAAACCTCCGAAAAAGAACTTACTTCGCGTAACTGGCGGCGGCCTTCTTCCTCTCGCGCTTTGTTCACGCGCATCTCCTCGAGGACCGCGAATTTCCGCGGTTCCAAGTGCACCCGAAACTCAACTGTGAAATACTTGGCGAGAACAACGGCGGCGCACGGCTGACTATCGAACGAGTTTGCTACTAAACCTCGGCAGCTTTACTCTGTAGCTAGACTGTAAAGCGCCCTATCTACTTGCGAGACTGCGGGGTATATCCTCGCCGAAAATTCCCGATGGCGAGGCGAAGAGGGAGGAAGAATTCCATCTATAGAACGAATATATGGGGTGTTACATACTGTTAAATTACGTATTGGGAGGAGCTTAATGTCCATTTCTCCAATACTCAGTCACAAAATTATGTCCTGCACGGAGAAAAGAAATTTTGCTAGAACAGCAAATATAGCAAAATGACCGTTAATCGCGTTAATTAATGGATCGAAATTCCGTTTTCAATCTTCAATACATGATTCTCGACACCTTGTATAACGGAGATAAATTTGAGCGGGTAAGTTCGGTCGGGCGAATATAATTAAGCTATTTCTCCGCGATCAACGCAACTTTCGACACGCTCAAGTTGCAATTCCACTGGGAGTAAAATGACGCGGCGAGAGATTCAGCGATACCGCCGCAATAACTCCGTATCGATATATGTACACGGGGGCTGGCTGTCGAGAATATTGCCAGCTACACGTATATTCGTTCCAACGTTCAGCCGCTGCATTTAATCCCGCTTAATCGCGCAGATATGCATGCGCGATATACACTGTTCGCATTAATACTCCGAGGCCCGTTAAAATAAACGGTGCGTATGAAAACTACGCGCAGAAAAATAATAACGCGATGCGAATATATTAAAAATCTCGCGTTCTCGATTTCTCTCTTTCTTCTCTCAGAGGGGAACGAAATCCGCACGTTATCACTGCTCATCGAGCGGCAGTGCCATAAAAGGCGCGCAACTTTTCCAATATACCGCCGAATTGCCGGTCGTCACAGCCTTAAACACGATCGCGCGGCTGAAAATTCGACCGGCTATAAATACACCGATGCTTTATCGCCGCGGAGAGTTTGCGATCGTGATAGCCTGCTCGCTCGATATGTACGTCGAGGATGCTGCGAATCGATGAATGATTAATTGACGTACGTTAACGAACGAGAAGGGTTTTCTCGCTTTGCTTACGTGGCCGGTTATAATTAGAGCGCGATATAATTCGCATTACATTGAAATCCAGCGTAGGCGTTGGTTGTAAATTATTATGCGCTTACCGTACATCTGCTGAATCCCGTGCCGGTCGTCCTCCGGCAGCTCATAGTTGGGGCTCAGTCCTTGGTACCAGGGATACATGAGAGCTCCCTGGACCGAGCTATGCGCCAGTCCCAGGGAATGGCCGAATTCATGAGCGGCCACCGCGAACAAGCTGGTGCCTGGAAGCGCACAAACATATTCAGGACTTCTTATTTGCACGCATGTGTGTGTCTATTCGCCGGTATATCTGTGTGAATGCCTCACGAAAGAAGAGATGGATGAAAAGACGATTTTTTAGCGAGAAGAGAAGCGAATCGCCGCGAGTTTCCGTCCGATACCGGCGAGATTGCCTCGGAAGATATCGCGGGGTCGCGATTGGAGAGAACGGAGCTTTCCACGTGTTTTCCGGGCAATTGCATCGGGAATTGCAGCCGCCGCAAAATCTCGGCCTTCGTTTCACTCCGAGGAAGTACGTTTTCCCAAACACGAGTCGGTATCGCAAAGTGAGTCGGAAAAATTGATAGTATCGCGAATCGTTGCCTGCATCGCCAGGAGAATACCCTTCGAAACTGAAATTCCGTGAGAGACCTCCGGATGGAATCGCAGCCCATAAAAATTTTCGGATCTCACCCAATTTCGAAAGAAAAGAGAAATTCTCGTAAGGACGAAATATCGCTCACCTATCTTTCCGAGTTTAATCGAAAATCAGATTTGCACACGCGATACATCGCAATGTTCGCTATTATGCTCTACTTGGGCGGATTGTACGCGCAATAAAACGGACGCGTCAAAATTATACTCTCCTATCGCAACGTAACGTGCCATGGGTCTTACTCGGCGCCGAAATATTACGAGCGAACTTTCGCCACCATTTCGGCTTCTACGCGTATCCATCTTTCGTGAGTTTAAGGAGCGGACATACGGGTGAAATGCTGCGCGAAATTTCAACAAGTTCTCGCGAGCATATACCGCGCCGCTCGAAAAGGAAGAGAGCATGCTTGCCGAACTGATATTATTAGCGGTCTCCGTAGGAATCTCCCGCAGGACAACGGTTTACACTGGTGTTTCGCAAACTACTATATTCCCGTTTTTCACGAAGACGTTCCCGCGCGTCGACGGCGATTAGCAATTCATAACTCGACGGTAACTGGATGCCGCGTCGCAAATCGGTTACATGTGTCCTGGCCGGAATGTGTCGTCTCTCTCTCTCTCTCTCTCTCTCTCTCTCTCTCTCTTCTCATCTCGCTTTCACACGGTTAATTTCGCATTGCAACGGCCCCTGCTTAACAAGAATTATTAAGCGCTAAACTGTTTATTCGAGCTGACGCGTCACTGCGAGTCGAGGATTCACGATCAACGCGGAATTCAAGCCCGGATAACACTGTAAAAACATGGAAGGAAGAAACAACAGTGTGAAACCAATTGATGAACCGAAACTCAGCCCGCGGTTCGTTGAACAGTGACGTCGTGGCGCCTCGACACGGCGCCCGAAATTAGCAATTTGAATACGCATGCAGCGACTGATAATGGCTGAGAGAGTCCTGTGGCGATGTCGCCGTAACATACGACGGTTATAACTATGCTAATGGGAACTACAAATACGCTCGTCTATGCAAAGAGGGAGGAAGAGAGAAAGTGTGTTATTAACGTAGCCAATTCGAACGAAGGATATCGTTCATTCGCCCGGAATGAGTATCGAAACCGATATCGGGACGATTCGATTAATTGATAATTAATAACCGACGTGACGGTGATTCGATTAGGACGACAGAATTAGCCGACGGCTTTGTCAAGCGTGCATAACCGCAAGATATGCGCCGCCGGGCGATAAGCGATACTGTTATTAAGAGTTTCGATTAAAGTTTCGCCGAGAAAATCCCCGACTTGCGAGGACACGTAGCAATGATCGAACTTAACTCTCGCCTGTAACGCGAGAGCTAAGACGAAAGTTTCGTGAATGCCCGATCAAGAGATAATCCTCGGTCGGAAGAAAGAATTTCGGTCTCACTCGAAATTAAAACTTTTATTAAAACTCGGAATGTTTTTGCGCCGGAGCGGACTTATGAAAAATCCGTGTCTGTGAATGTTCGGTCGCGTCGAGGACGCGCTGAAGTAGCGATTTCACTAACGCGAGTAACTCGTTCGAGCGAATTAGCTCGAAGGAGTCATGATGATCATCGCCTCGAAACTTCCGGCGGAAGATAATGCCGCGTCGTACAACGGGCGATGAAACAGCGCTTTCGCCGCAGCTGAAATTATTTCGCCCGAGAGATCCCTCCCCCGCGAGATAAATCGTCAACTATATATAAATCGCCGTTAATTATTCTCCCGCTAATTACTCTCGAGTGATGAATCCGCCGGGATAAAAGCCATTCGCGAAAACAGGGATTAATTAAACGCGCGCGAGATAAAGGTACCCTTTTGCTCCCTTATATCGAGGCGGATAATAAATTCGGGAATACGTGTAAATATGCGTCAATGGAATCGCGGCCAGAGAGAGATAAATTCATCTCTCGAGATCTTGTGGCGTCAAATTTACGGGAGTTTAGGGTTTGCGGCGTTTTAATGAACAGAAGCGCGGGAGTTTCGCGCGTCGTTTGGTTAATTGTCATCGCCAGGTAACACGCGAATCCCGGACGGAAGGAGCGGATGTGTATTTCGCGCGCTTTCACGAGGATCGTTTCTCGCGCGTGAGCGGAGTGTGTCGCCTCGATTGAACGCTAATTAAACGTGCACTGCCTGTTAAGGAAACACCATTCCAACAGGTTGCTCACGCGTTGACTCCCCTGCACGGAAATCACTAATCGTCACGAGAGCGCAGCTAGTGATAATAATAATAATCGATTCTCTTTTTTTTCCTTTCCTCTTTTAAGTGGCAAAAAAGCGCGAGAAACAGCCGATTAGCAAGGGAAAAGGAAGGGCGCTTCTTTCGCACAGAGCCGTCCGACGATGGAATCGAATTTCGTTTGGTCGTCCTTTTTTTTTTCTCACAACTTACGAGCAAGTTTGCCAATATATACGTCAAGATGCGTGTCATCTTGTCGCTAGAAGGAAACCGAAATTCTTACCGTCCTCGTTAGTGTCGTCCTGCAACAACCATATCTCCTCCTCGTCGAAGTGTGCGTCCCCGCCGCGGTCCTTGCCCGGGAAGAACGCGTGCGCCAGGATCTGACCTCTGCCATCGAATGGATATCCATCTCCGTGATAACCCCTGAATAATGCGCAGAATTATGCGGCGCGAAACAAAATTACTGACCACCGCCGAAATTGCCGTTCTGTCGGCGATTTGCATTCTCCACGCGACCAGCTCTGGCGGAATTATGTCACGGAATTTTCACGCGGAATTACGTCACGTTACACGCGTTGTTAATGTCGTCGTATATATGGGATTGCCACGCGGTGAAAATAATCTCTGCGAGCTACGCTGGCTATACGTGGCTGCTGTGGCTATACGTGGCTTTCTCGCGAAATTTCCCTTTGCGCGCAAAGCTTATTCTCGAACGCGATCTTTTGTATGACACTCTCGTTAATTTCCCGCTCTTTCCAATCGCCGCCAAAACTTTCGTATCAAATTGGGATATATACGAGGTGTCCCGAAATTAGACCGACAAACTTCGGGTGCTTATAAAACGCGAAACAAGGAATTTTTGTCAATAATCCCACGAGCCGTTTTGGAGTGAACTGTTTACAACAGTTGTTACAAGTGTTGGCCACACCCCGATAAATAAAACTCATATCGATGCAGTTCATCAAAAGAAAACATTTTGAAAATAAATTTCGAATAAACAATACGCTGCTGATACGGAACTCGCGACAACAAACTAATTGTTTGTAAATTCTCAATAATTTTCAGTTAAAGTTCATTCGCAATAAAGCATTTTTTTAATATTCTGTATTAAGAGATAATAATAAGAACTAGGACCAGGAAAAAATCACTGATATTCCTGTATTGAAATAAATACTTTTGCTAAATAATTCACCCTAGTGTCAAAAAAAAGATTTGTTTTGTTGCCCTTTATAAGCATCCGAAGTTTGTCGGTCTAATTTCGAGACACTCTGTTTTCCGGCGAAAGATTGTTTAAGGATTGTTTAAGATTGATTCGTTGCGGGAGGAATAAATAGGATAATGCGTGGAAATAGAAATCGACTTATTCGTAAACCAGCATCGAAACTCACCGACGGAAGTAGATCAAAATGTCAGCGTGGTCGCTGTTAATCTCCCGGAAGGTCAGCCTGGAATTCCTGGCCCAGAGGTCGAGGGCCTTGCTCAGCTCCAGTCGGACTCCGCCTGTATCCAGGCCACTGGGCTGCTCGGATCTCAGGCTATAACAGAAACGTCGATTACGTGAGACCCGATTAATCCGGAGGACATAAACAGGGAATATTTGCGCAACGCTCCACCAAGACGATCCGCGTCGGATTCGATAAAGGCTAAGTAAACCCGCTGATCGATTGTGCTCAAGTATTTGCCAATTATCAATTACCCGAGAACACGTGGTCGTTACCTCGGCGAGACCTCAAGATTAGCCAGCTCGCGAAAAATCGTTCTTTTTTTTTGCAAAAAGGAAAAAAAAACATGAAGAAAACAAAGAAAAGAAATCGAGTACAGCAAAAGCGAATGTCGCTCTTAGGAGTTTAGAAATCTCCAGCCATTATTTATTCAGCGTCGCAATTTTCGCGTTTAAGCGCGAAGCTCGGAGTTTCTTTCGCGAAACTCCGTAATTGTGTGCCGCGCTCGCAAGAAACCTACCGTCTCGCCTGGTCCGTTCTGCTTTGGTCTCGTCCTACTCGGCGAACAGCGGCGTGACTTATTATTTACACGAGGTCGAAAGTAAAACAACCGCAAGTCTCGCCGCGAGCGCTCACGAGTTCGGAGCGCGAAGGACATGAGGAATTTCCAACTCGAGACGGATCATCTCTTCGTCGTTCTGATACGCCTAGGTATGCGAAACAGCACTTTCGTGCAGTCGACGGCATAATTTAATGAGAAGTATCTCCTTCCGAAGCGGCGGAATTCGCGATGTTTTGCAATTTTCACCCGTTCCCCTGTCACGCGATTTTTCATCGCGTTTAATATCAATATCGCAGAGAGAGAGAGAGAGAGGAGAGAGAGATTCACTATTACGAATGCGAGCGCAACACTACGCCGTGTGTCGATAAACAAACGAGAGACGGTTGCGCATCAACTTCCGCGTTCGACTTTTGATGAAGCGAATTCGATTCGCGTCAGTACGCGCGATTTACGTCAACATACAGCCTAGGTCCGATGATTTGCATTATTAACAGGCCAGCCCGCAATCTCGGAAATGGCAATCTCGGGCCCCGGCATCGATGATGATTACGCGTATCGCGCATCACCGCATCACTCGTTCGTGTTTACGCGTGCCTGTTTTATTAAAACGATCTCTCGTACCGCTTAATTAGGTAAATTTGCTGCGGCCGATTCGATGCTGATCGATACCGCGGAACTTTGCCGTCGGACAAATCAGACCGCGCGATTTCGTGAAATTTGCGGATAATCTCTTGCACAATAAAAATTAAAATGTTAATTCTAACATTATTCGTATGTACCAAAAGATCCATTCTAAATTTTGTGTTAAAATAACATATTTGCTACATCTTAACGCACAGAAAATATTAAGTATTTAACACGTTTTCTTCTACATTTATATACGTTATTTCAACTTAAAGTACAATATTAGACTAACACAAAGAATAGTTAGAAAATGCGCGAAGGAGTAGTTATTGTAAAAAATGGAACATATATATGATGTGAATAAAATAAATGTTACATTTTGATATAATTCTGAAAAACACATTTTTCATATTAACACCTGAAATTAATTACTGAAATTATTCGTAATAGAAACATTTGGTTTTACTCAATTTGATTATTTCTTATGTCAAAGTTTGAAGACTCATTTTAACTTATGTTAACCCTTTGCACTCCGCTGTCGCCGTAGCGGCGACATGGTTGTTTTGCTGCCTCGGCACTTTAAGAAATTTTAAGTCCTAAAATTTATGTTTTTCTTTTATAATATAAGTTAGAATATGTTTTGTTATAAAATAGCTAAGAAATAAAAATTTTGTTTTATTGAAACGACTCTATTTTTCTTCTACATCATAGGTATGTACTTGGAACTAATAGCCTCTATGCATTACTAGGCTGGAGTGCAAAGGGTTAAAATAACTCAAAATAATGTTTCATTTTTAAATGACACACAAAAAACTAAATTGACATAAATTTAACGCATGAAAACATCACGAAAATAATAACACGTGTCAATTTGAGACATTAGTCGAAAGTCGGTGACACAAAAAAATGTTAACATTTTTTACACCTTTATATTACTTTTCCTCTTGTGTGTCTCTCTCTATATTTTTATCATATTTTTTTTGCATTCATATATTCATGTTCTTACTCTTGGGAATATTTAATAAACGCTGTTACCCACCTGTCTATTCTAGTGTGGAAAATTTTGCGGCACAGATTTATCTTGTCGTTTAGGGGAAAAGGCGGGAAAAAGAGGGCCACGCATCTGCCGTCGCTTTTCGAATAAATTTGCGCATCCGAGGAAGATATTTTACCGAGTGCTTGTCCCACGTAATTGCAACGTCGTTCGCGCATTATCAAAAGACGATCGATTGAAATTTGCGCTAGAGATGCGAATATATAATGCGCGATATACGCGAGATAGGTAGCCCTCCTCTGCGAAAGGATATTATTTCTCGATGTAAATTTCCTATCGATCGCCTCGCGCGTAAAGTCCGTCGTCGAGCGATCGCTCCTCTTTTCGCGGGGGAATTGTCTTTTCATAGGATAACACGTCTTCGTGATACAGCGGAGTAACGGAAGAGTTCGCAAAAAGGGGAAACTTGGCTAAAACTGAGCAGAAATAATTGTTCGAGCAAACTCGAAGGGAAGAAGAGGTAAACGGGAAAACTCCTTGAAATTGTCCAAGTCACGTTACCTCGTGAATTTTTCACAAATGTAATATTTATAATCGAAATATTTATTTTCACCGAGTGATAATATCTCCGATGAGAAATTAATTTCATCGTGTCGTGTCGGTCATCTCGGGAAAAATGAGGTGCGTAAATATTTTATCTTCGCTCGCTCTCGTCGTATATTTCCACTAACGGAATGCAATTCATCACGTGTGTAACACTGCTAGTTACACAACTGCAGAAAGGCGTCGTGTTACGATAATAGATATGAAATTAATAAAAAGAAAAGAATTGCGGGCCGAATGTGATGGATAAATGTAGGAAAAGAAATCGACCGGACAGTTTGGCGGAGATTAATAGGTGTCCAGACAAATAGGTGAATTGATAGTCACGGCTCACCAATCGTTTACTTGAAACGAACGGAGTCGCCTTTATTTGTCCAAACGGTTGTCTCCTTAACGACCACGAGACATGTCGCATTGATCTAAAACAATCAACGATAACATTCTCGTTTTTACACACATGAGTAATAAAAATCACGTTAAAAGGGGCGAATAAATTTTGCAATTGTTGCGAAATTTCGTAATTAAATTCCGCGATGCAAATTATCGCGTTGTGCTTAACGGTTAACAGAACAGTTTATCGATGTGTCTATAATCCATCTACAATACACCCGCATGTAGAGGAGTGATTTGCCGCAAGTAACTTCGTCTCTCTCTCTCTCTCTCTCTCTCTCCCTCTTTACATATATATATGCATGTGTTCCCGGCGTATTTCATTTCGCATATATCCTTCTTTGCTGTTAATATCACGCCTTTAATATCGTCATATTCGTTACGTGGCCAATCGGTAATGAACATCGGATCGTTATCGCATAAATATTCGCGCGTCGGTAGCACGCATGGTGTACATTTTCAAGCGTTTACTTTATAAATGGGCCGAGCGAAGGGATTCGACTGAATTATCGTGGCGCAGCGGATTATCCTGAAAAATTGATCTGATGATTCTCCGTGTAACCGTCAAATTTTCACTGTTCGATGCCGATCCGGCGCTTGTTTGGAATAAAAAAAGTGGCTTCCGCTCCGTTTTAAAGACTTGAAAGGAGGAGTTCCAAGCGCACAATCAGGTGCTCGACACCCCCCGGAATCATTTTTTATCCTTCCCTGTTTAGCGCCTCTTCAACGTCCATTTCCGCGCGTGCTCATAATTTCGTTCGTTATTGGGCCGCGGTTGTAATATCTTCCGAGGACTTTGAAAAAACGCAACAAATTGCGCACACACGGGAGCGATGCGACAATAAGCCGAAGCAACGCGAATTTCGGCTGTAGCGCGACGCCCGTGTACACAAGCAAGATGGGACTTGAAATATATAAAGCGGAAATAAAACGAAAGAATAAACGAATTTGACGAAAAATTCGATACTCCCGAGCGAATCTGGTAAATAGGTGCGAAAATCGCGCGAGAGATCCTTCGTGCGACTTCGTCGGAGGATTGCGCGAGAAACTTTGAAGATTCGGTCGTTTAAAGAGATTACTTGTTATCGCGAATGATCCACGCGAATGGGCGCACAGATGAAATTACGGGACGATCCTCGTCGCGAGAATTATTTCGGGAGTGCCGCTTATAGAAACGCGCGGCACAATAAGAACGAAACAAATGAGTGGAACAATAGATCTCATGGTGAGGACATCCGCGCCGGGCGAAAATTCGTTCCGTTATAATGTTTAAATTAAGCATCGACACGGGAACGAGCGAGGAAAAAGGACGACAATAGCCTGGACGCAAGCGCGATAAATGACACTTTTCCTTTTGCCGCAATAATCCGGCGAGTGAATTAATTAGTTAGCGAGATGTCGATTTCTTCTTCCTTTTTTTTTCACGCCGACTTACCCCATTTCCTTCTAATGTAACTAGCGAAACTTTTTCAATTGAATATAGCACCGACATTAGCACACCCGTGCCATAGTAAAATAAGCCGTACACGGCAATATCCGCGCATAGCAAGCAGCTAATCGTTGTGCGAGAAGTACTTCTTGTAAACCCAACGTGAAAGGATTACGGTATTAAGCGAAAAATATTAAACGAGAGGCGCTGCTAAGCAGGATACTGCATCACGCGAGATTAACGGCAATACATTTTTCGCAGGCGAGCTAACGCGAACGAGCGAGCGAAAAAAATGTTTCACCCACGACGGCGTTAAAGGGAATATGAAAAAAGTAAAGAAGCGCTAACTAGGCGAAATCAAAAGAGGGGCGGCGCGATGGGACAAAAATAACGGGTAATTAGCGTCAAATCAACACTTGCAATTTCTCTTTTCGGCCATCGATCGAACACACGCATCGATGCGCCGCTAATTAACGGGAGTGCGTGTGTGGTAACAGTCGCGCGGCATTAATTCTCGATAGCGCCATGCCGCAATGTGCACCTGGCAGCGGAATGATAAAACAATCGTCGCGTGACTGATATTTACAGCGCGCAGGTCGTGACGATCATCTCTCCGCGCGATTTCCGACAAAGTGTCGGAAGGAAGTATCGTGACGCGTGATAAAGATGAAACCAAAATGAGAGGAAAAATTAACGCTTCGACACTAGATAGACCGAGCGATTTGAAGAAAAGTGTGTGGATCTATGGGTAAAAGAGTTAAACTTTATTCTAGAATTTTGTTAACCTCTTTTCTTTTACAGTTTATCTGATATGAAATTTAGAAAATCACACAATATGACTCTGTGTATAGCGGTGCCTGTGATTTTTCACGAGTGTCAAAGGGTTAATTCGTTTCACTGAGGGTGCCGCCTCTTTCTCCCCATTGTAATTTCATTGTTCCCTTTATAATTTTTGCAAAATATTTTATCGACGCACCGCTATAACATATGCTGCAGCATCGCCATAACGCCCGGTGTCGAGTGATATTGTTTAAGTTTGCGTCAAGGGGGAAAACCCGTGCGACCGACAGCTCGTGGAGCACCATCGTGTCCGATTTCCAAAGCACGCCGTGTCCCTGATATTTTCGCGTGATTGCCGCAGATCGTCGGGACGAAATGACAGCCGGTGATGGGAGATGACAGGCGTTCAATGAATGACGGACGCTTCATGGAAAAATTAATTTCACCCGAGAACGCGCTCGATACTTTATATTCACCAGCGATGATTTGCCCGAGCGTCAGAAACGAGATCAGAAGCGAGGCGACACTTTGAATTTTTCATCCACCACGCTCTTCGCGGAAGTTCTCACGGAGATACACGTTGAGAAAAAAGTTGAGTGGGAAACTCGCGCCCAGGGATTATCAATCGACACGCCTCGTCGGCTGATAATACGGCATTGTTCAACGGTCGTCAACAACGGCGATACTCGAGCGCGTCGTGCCGATGGCTCTCGCTGCCATTCCGCTATTTCCACGGGCACTCGTGATCGCGCGCGGTATATCGAAAAGCTCTTTCTGGCGACGAGATTTGCGGGCGACAGGTCGGAGTGGTCAGGTATCTCGCCGATAGATATCGCGATTTGACGGCTCGGAGGAGTCCATAAATCGAGCGAATCAAGAGGGAGGCCTCTCGATCGAGAGAGAAATAAGAGGAGGTAACGGCAAGGACCTCTGACAGTGATTGCGATTCTATTCAGCGTGTCCTCGAAGAGCCATGAAAGGGGGGACACGCCTAAACCGTCAATGATCTCGTTATAACCCGAGCGTGTCAGGGCTTATTTCCATCGCGAAAGCATTGGCCAAGCCTGTGAAGAATCCGTTTCGCTCGCTACTTAATTACTTCGTCTTTTTAATTAGATGTGACTTCAGTGAAACCGAATTATTCATCGATCGCGAATAATTGCCGTCTACCTGCTCGTTTCAGCCCGTACAACCTCTCGTAGAAGATGGCCGTTGGAATTGCTCGCTGAAAATTGAATCGAATTTTTTACGATCGATTTTAAGCGTAACTTTTAACGCTTATTTTGCCCACGGTGGAAAATTAATACCGCCCTTAAAATTATCCTAGAAGGTGCAAATCTTACGTTACGTCGCCGACACGTTCACTCGTGCAATTTCTCAAGGCTTCGGCATTAGTTCGTTGAAGTTTCGGCTTTTATATATCCAAAAGCTTCTTCCCGTAGTGTTTCACAGCATCCTCTCATCGTCGATCGACAGACTCGATCCAATTACCCGAGACAATATTAGAAGCCGGTGTTGATACTGCGGTCGCGATTGTGCGGATAATAGTCGCGAGCGGCCTGCCGGACCACGTGCTCGAATTAATTAGTATATGTACCGGATAGGATATAAAACGAAACTATCCGCGTCGGGCATAAAACGAGATCGTCGGTTATATCCATTCGTTCGTTTGTCCGGGTTGCATACGGGTATCCCGACGAGGGTTTTAAATGCGCCGTTTATATGCACCGACTTTTGTAGGAATTTAAACTTTCGCATGTTGAACTTTTGAATTTTGCTTGCAATGGTAATAGCGTCGCTGCACTACGCGAGAATATAAAATCGCGTCGTGTAAACCGTTCAAATCTTATTACTGAAAAAAAAGAACATTCCCATCTGAAAAATGTACGGCTGATGAATAATCGGGGGATTCAAGGTATGGTTATTTGTCATCAATAACGACGGGCTATAAATATCGGCCTTGTGAAAAAATCCGAAATGCTTTCGAACGAACGATGCCTCTAATTTGTTTTCACAGATCCGCGTATAACTATTTTAGTAAAATTCCGGTAGTTAGTAAAGCACGGCTGTGCAGCAACTATTTGTACAGTTACTGGAAGTCAAGAGACGCGACAGGGAGGTTAATTAACGGCGATCCCGGAAGGACAAAGCTCGTCGCACAAAAGCGTATCCGTCGAATCGATCGCGCGTGATCGCCGCGCTCTCCCCTCGATTGCGGAACGAAAACCGCGGTTATTTCGGTGTGCAGGCACGATTGCAAGCACGATTGCCGTGCCGTGCATCGCGGTTGATCCTTTGTCGTTAAAACGGGACGAACATTTAATAAGCGCGAAAAGGAGAGAACATAAGCGAGCGGATCCGCGATTTTTAATAGGATTTAAAATCCACGTTTCCCGAGTAGAAATTTGAAACGAAGGACTGGAAAGATTCTACACAATTTCTCCATACTTTTACGTAGATTAGAAAAAAGTAGTCCTCATCAGAAAACGCTTGTACAATTTAGGGCCAGTTTTGTAAATAAGTTGTTATAAGAAAATCTGTTTCTTCGATAAATGAGGGTCCCTTAATATTGCCACTGAAAATTCGGTGAACGATGAATCTACGCTGGATCATCTACGGGCGTCTATTAGCGAGCTACCCGAGAAAATTTGCTGGCATCGAGCCCACGATCGGGAACCGAGATTACTTGGCATCGGCGGCCCACGAACGGTAAATAAATCGGCCACCTATTCTTCCCAGCGGATCGATGGTTGGCGACGGTCCGGCTTCTTCTTTCTAAATTAATCCGTAGGATTGGCGGAAAATTTGGACACGTCCGTAGCACGTGGATCCTATCTCCGTTGAATTTTATCGTCCGGATGCGCTCAGCTGATAATCGCATGAAACGTATTTTCGCAAAAATACATTTTTACTCGCATGCACGATTTATTGTGCTATTATAATAATAAAAAAGGTAACAAGCTCGCGGAGAACGGTCTCTCGTTCGGCGTTACGGTTGCACTCAAGTCCCGGCAAACTTCTTCACAGCGGGTAAACGAGAATTAATTTCAAACGGCAAACTTCATGAATTACCACGGGAGCGGAATTAAGAAATCTCTTCTCTGTCGTCACCTCCGTCGACTATCGATCAAAGTTCCGTGACCTGAAGGAGATGACGCAAAGGAGATGAGAAAGGGGATGCTCGAACTTTCGCGATTAGCCGGCGCCGAATGACGACAACGCCTCTGATGATAACGAGAGTCGGATGGAAATTGTCCTTGGATTTTTTCGTCCATCTTCGCGGAAAGGGGGGGGGGAGTTTTTATCGGGAAAGATCGCGACTGACGGAAATAAAATGAGGGAGAAAAAAAACGAATGTACAGGGTGAGTTGGAAGAGAAGAGTCTCCGGAATTCGCGAATGAGGTAATAAAATATTCTCGCAGAAAGTTTGGAATCTTTTCGAGGACTTCTCCTTAAGGCGATTCTCTGAGGAAGGTTGATCCTTGCGGAAAGAGAAACGAGAAAATACCGAGAAGCGAGATATGTCCTGAATACAGTAAGGGCAAAACGGTAATGGAAGTAATAATCAAACTCGCGATCAACATTGTGTCACAGTCGTGACCGTTGCTGATTCTTGCTAAACTCAATTAATGCCTTCCTTCTTTTTCAAATGATAATCAAGATAATGTTAATAAATTAGAGGTGATTCAATACGTAAATCTCAGTCGATCGAATGATCCACAATGTCGTTCGCTCGCATATCTGCGAGAGATACAATGTCGCCAAATATTCTCGCATTTAGGAAAGCGTTTCCGCCGGCGAATATTTTGGAAAAAATTTCCTTCGTGAATTTCTGCCACACACGTGTCCCGGAATTCTTCTTGCGAGAGGAAATAAACGAGCCCGGCGGCGGCCGAAACGCGTCATTGTGGAATACAGGAAAGCTCGCTTCCTTACCGATGTTTTTTGCCCCGAGAACAAACAGCCGTGTCTAAACAGATAAATTGTCGAGGACAGAGCCGAGAAAGACAACGTGTCGTATCGATCTGCGCGAAAAAGGAAGGAAGTTTCCATGCGACGTAATAAAAAGAAGCTCCTCGTAAATGTCATATTACCGAAGGCAGCGTTTCGTCGAGAGTGCGGCCCCTCGTGATAAGGCCGATAATACAATGAAAGACTACAAATTTGTGTGCGTTTACATGCTACCAGGGCAAATAAAGAACGAAAGCATGATTTCCCTCTGTGACTTTTTTCTCATAATAAAAGGAGGAGCTAAAAAGAAAGAGAAAAAGAGAGAACGTTTTTTCCGCGCGAGAAAAATTCCCAAGAAAATATATACACCCCATATTTTCCCTCATCGAGGGAGATTACGCGAGACTGTGGAGGTGACGGAATTGTTCCAAGTTCGACGGGAAATTTTTCCCGCCTGACGGTATTATAACGCCAGGAACTGGGATTATGTAAATTCCTGTTATCCATCCGCAGTGCTCACCTCTTCCTCCACTCCCTTATTCTCCTCTCACGAACGAAAGCAGAACATCGAGACTATATCCAGAATCATCGCGCGTATTAAGATGCGCGAAATATGGTAGCCGAGGAGGAGATGTTTCCGATCGGTTCACAGCGCGATTAATCGACCGTTTTTACAAGTCCCGCGAATCTTTCTCCTCTTCTTTTACGAATTCTGTCAACATTTACAAACATTCGTAATTATTAACGCTCGTTGATATCAGCGACTTGTTAGTATTTTACGGATTTTCACTGTTTCACTGTGTCACTCGAGACACTTTTCTGCATCGGATTTTAACGGAGAGAGCTATAACACGATGCCGCTAATTCATTTTGTCGCCCTCTCTCATTCTCACGCTAGATGGCCCATTTTACCGGGTGTGTCTCGACAAAGGGACTTTTAATCGAGTCAGTGCAGTACAGGACAAAAAGCGGCAAGCAGGGGAAATTGGGAAGAGGGGTACAGGGAAAAGGAAAATTAGGCGCGCGCTTCTACATGATCCTAAACGCGACCGTACGTCCAATTAGCGCAGTTAACCCACCGTGCGCGTGCACGCGTAAAAACGCAAAATCGGATTACGCGCCGTTGAAAGGGCTATTAACGGCAGATATTAAAAGTTAGTGCTCTAATTGCCAGTGTGGCCGGTCGAAACGGCCATAGAAATGAAGAGGGAAAGCCTGAAAATGCCGTCGCATTTCCGTCCCACTCGTCCCTTAAAACTACAAGTTATTTATATCTTTTTAAATTTACGCTTTTTTTTAAGGAAGGATTCTGAAATGTTCATCAATCATTTTCTTTATTAAGTGTTTGATTATAAAATTTCTATCTCTTACAAGAAATAAGATATTGATGTAAAAAATATAAACGGTGAGAGAAAGGGCGCTTCTAGTGTTAACGCACACTTAAAGCGAAATAAGAATGCAATTGATGGAAGCGAGTAAAATGTCCCGCGACGTTCGATCGTTAATTTAAATTCCAAATTACGTTGGTCGGTCTCTCGAAAATGAATCCATCGATTCTACCAACGATTCCGTAATTAGACCGCCATCTCCCTGATGAACAATCTGCGGCCAGAGTTCATTAGATAAATAAACCGCTAGTCTCTCTCTTCCTCTTATTGAACGATTCGATTTCTATCTATAAATGTTTTCTACGCAAATCATAATTCGTCTCGTTAGAGTGAAAACAAGCCGAAATATTTGCCCTAATAAATCATTATACCGCGACTGTTCGCAGAATGACGCGCGATGTCACAAAGGAGTAAAATTAATAATAATAATTACAACGCTCGTGTGTAGTACCGAGCTTTATTAAAATTTGCGTAATACGAGGTCTGGCTATTAAATAACGAGACTGCGCACGTAGAAGTCGTCCTAGGGGGAAGGGGGGGAAACGAATGCAGCGTTGGATAGGTAGAAGTGTCTACTATTCCAGTACGAAAACTCGTTTTTGTCGCTGTAGTAGTATTTTTTTTATAGAGGTTAGAAACGAACGTGTTTTTTTTTCGTACCGATAACAATGTATGACGAAAAACACGAGCAACGGATCAATATAAAATTTCTCGTTAAATTAAAAAAAACTCCGACTGAGTGTTATAACTTGTTGAAAGAGGCCTATGGTGAGAATTCTCTATCTCGTGCGCGTGTTTTCGAATGGTATAAACGGTTTTCTGAAGGCCGAGAGAGCACCGAAGATGACCAATGTCCAGGTCGACCTGTCTCTGTTTCAACTCCGCAAACAGTGACCAAAATCAATGAAATTGTGCGCGGAGATCGTCGTATGAGCATTAAGATGATTGTTGAGACTGTAAACGCCGATAAAGAAACTGTTGTGGAAAAACAAGTCGTGGATCTTGCACCAGGACAATGCACCTGCCCATAACGCGCTGTCTGTGAAGCGTTATTTAGCCGCTAGAGAGCCACTCCAGTGCTCGAACACGCACCGTACTCGCCTGATTTAGCACCCTGTGACTTTTTCCTGTTTCCAAAGATCAAGTCTGTCTTAAAAGGTTCGAGTCGATGGAAGAGGTGAAGCGAAAATCGGCGGAGCTCCTAAATACACTTACAAAAGAAGACTTCCAGCATTGTTTTGACCAATGGAAAAAACGAATGGAACGGTGTGTGGCAAGGGGAGGGGAGTACATTGAAGGGGAGCATTCGATTGTAGAATAATTTTTAAAATAAAACTCTTTTTCATAAGCAGTCTCGTTATTTAATAGCCAGACCTCGTAGCTGGTTATTACGGCAGCCACCTACGGCGATGTATGATCTTGCTTAATAATAAATGTGCAAGCTGCCGTTGTTCCAATTATGTTTTCGGCGTAAACTACTAGCGAAATAATCATGAAGGAAATTTCTCCAAATGCGTCTCTCAGTTATTATCTTCTAAAAATGAGGAATGATTATGTCGCCGTCGGGAAGCGTTCTTCGCGATGGTTTCTCCTCCCGCGTTACCAAGCAACGAACACGGGCGAACGCTCGGTTTTCTCGGGAAACTCGTGTATCAAAAATCCATGGAATATTTATCGGCCGGGAAAAAGGATAACGACTTCTAAAATCGTCGTTTGTCACGGAGAGCCGTTTTCGCCGCTATAAATCGCCCGCCCGACATCTGCCTTCACAATCTTCCTTTTTCTCGCTACGCGGAGTATTCTCGCGGAGAGATCCACTTCCTTCGCGGAAGATCTCTCGAAAAAGTGTCGGAAAACAGCGAAATACGTGCCACGATTCGTTAGTTATCTCTCCGGAATATGTCGATTAACATAAAGGCCGTCGAGGAAATCGGTAGGAGGAGAAAGAACGAATTTTATCCTCCGTGGAATCTTTCTACCACGCGGATAATCGACTTAGCGCTCACTTTTTTCTCCTCAGCGGTAATCGAAGCACCGATCCTAATCGCGCCGTAACCCAATTTAAGAGGGTGGCCCTCTTAACGGCTGTCTCCCTAGGGCGGAAATGTGAGACAAGGTAGGTACACGCCAAAGCTAACGGGGTCACTCGAAACGGACGAACCACCTCTCGGTGGAATACTACTGCGGGAAAAGGGCGACTTGTACTCGCTTGTGTAAACGCACGTAAGAGCGTGTAAGCTCTTGAGCAAGCAAGCGAAGGAAGGATGACATCCTCGATTTTGCCGCGGTCAGTCCCACTTACATCCGCGAAAAAGGAAAAGACGATTATTGTTAGATCTTCGCGCGTACGGGAACAACAACGGAAGGGATCGAACGTACGTTAAAGCGACCTCGTGAAAAATTTTTCCCACGAAATGTTTGTCGAAAATATTACAGGCCGCTTAATTAAGCTGCCGTAAGATCACAGCGAAATTTAATTATCTAACTAGATACGCAACCGCAGAGTCGTCGCTCGAGGAGATTTGCGCTAACAATCCCGAGTCGAACTTTTGATTCTGCATTGATCCTATTGCAAATACCGTCGAACTTGAAGGATTCATAGAGAATCTCGAGATATAATGTTGTACATTATCTTTTGATGTTACAATTGGTTATTACTGTTTTCTCGTGAATCACTTATTCGAAAATTATTATACATGCAACAAACAAATATTAAATAATTAATATTGTTCAATAACAAAATTAATAATAATGTGTAAATAAACCTTCTCTTTATTCGTGATCTCTTTGATATTATGTTTTTACTGGGAAATTTCAAAATTAAAATTTGGATATTTCAAAGAGCTGACACAGTAGGAATATATAAAGATAGTAATTGTGTAAACAAGAATTTAAACCTGGATTCAATATAATAACAAGGATAAACGGAAAAAAGATGTTGGCAGATTCAAGGTAAAATTCCGAAATATTATTAATGAAATCAATCTCAACATTTGCAAAATTTAGATCGGTATTCAGAGTCGTGAATTATTCACGATCTTTGATTGAAAGCATAATTAATTCCTATTTATAACCGGTCACACGACCGTTATTGTCCAAATATTTCTTATTGAAATAAATATTACAAGTTAACAAGAAGTTATGATTCTTTGACAAATGAATGCCGATTTTAGAAAAAAAAACAGATTCTAAATTTCGGAATGCCTTCTTATTTTCTTCATGAAATATCTGTTGACACACGATTGCCGCGTTAATTTTCGTGAATTGCATACAGACTTAATTCAAGATTGAAACAATAAGGTAAATAAATGTAATTCGCGTGTATCTTCTTTCATTAGCTCTCTATCAGCCATACGACTAATTTGTCAGAATAATTAATTATATTTGATATATAATTTAATGAGATGCAATATAATAATGCCGGTTATGACATTCAACGTTTATTAAAATGAGAAACATTTTTGCGTAATAAATACGACACATCTAAAAATATATCTCTGTTCGCATCCCTTGGCGTTCATCTTGCTCCTCCATGATTTCGGGCACTTTCTGACACTGACATTGACACGTAGATTCGACCGGAAAAACGCATATTAACTAAAATGATGCTGACGATTAAATATTTGTATAGAGCCAGAGAAATGTTCTAATCATCCGACAGGTATTGTGAGCAACTCATCGATACACATACTCTATGTCGCGACATGCGCGTCAAAAGACGTCATGACATGGCCAAGTACGCAATACTAAAATAATCGACAGTATCGCAAAATAATCAATATATTTTTTAAAATATCCCTCTCGTCGTCCCTCAGACGAGAAAACGACAATCAATCACAACAATCAATGCTCCCAGAATATTCCGAGGTATCAAATTATTAAATTATCAGGACGATTGTGTCACTCGTAGCATTCGACAAACATCGTCGGATGACGTGCGATCATTAACCCTTTGGGTACATTTGACGAGTGAGACTCGTCATCTGCTTACTTGGACATAAAATGTATTACTTTTACATATTAATCCATATAGCGACAAATTTAATCCGTCCCATGGGCATAAAAATCTTCAAATAATTCAGTACTCAAAGGGTTAATTAACGGCGCGTTTCCAATCGACTCGTATCTTGTGTGGCGTCATTGAGCACTTGGTCACGATCAAGACACAGAATGTAGTGACAGTCAGCAATGAGATTACCACTGCTCTTTTTCTCTTCCGAATTTCTAAATTCTAACGAAACGTCTAATGTTGATAAAAAATAATTATAAGGAAATGAGAGAAATTCGATTAATTTGCCCATTTTCCTATTAATTTTTAAATTTAATCTTTAAAATTAATCTTTAAACTTAAAATTTGTCGATCTTTAATATTAAATTGTTTAATATTTTCTTATCAATACTCACAATTAAGTAAATTGCATGATTAAATAGAGCGTTGAGATAAAAGCAAACAATTCGCAAATAAGTCCTCCTTTAACCCTTTGAGCGCTATGAACCCATATATGGGTTCTCACACAACCATTCGTTTTTGGCTATGAACCCACATATGCGTTTTCGCATAACCATTCTATTTTGGCTATGAACCCACATATGCGTTCTCACGCAACCATTCAGTTTAGGTTATGAACCCACATAATAATTTATTTTATTTATTTTTTCGTACGGAGTGGGCAGTCCACGGCGTACGCTTAACGCCGACAACGTCTGCTCAACGTGCGCTCTTTCGTAAAAAGTACGCAGTCCACGGTGAGCTGTCTCTTACGGATTGGGCAGTCCACGGTGAGATGCCTCGTGCGGAGTGGGCGGTCCATGGCGCACGCTTAACGTCTGGCAACTCAGCGCTCAAAGGGTTAAGCCTCGAAGTGTCAACATTGTTCGTTGGAATGATGGAATAATCCTATTTCTCAAGCTTTAATCAACGGTAGAAATTTGATAAATTTGTAGCATCCAAAAACAATCGCCTGTGTATCATTATACCTTGAGATTGGTCTTTCGAGTTTAACGGAAAATTTCCGAGTGAGAAAATGCATAAGTAAAATTTCAACCCCGAACACGACGAGTTAGTTCGTTCATTCATTTAGTCCGTCAGAAACTTTAAACAGAGACGTGAAAGAATATTCTCATTTCGCGAGTAACTCAAACGTGAGACAACTTTCTTCGGATCTATTTTATATTATGGCGCACGTCTGAATCGCAATTTTCCGTCTGCGAAGGGCAAGCGGAGGGGAGATAGATAGAGAGAAGAATAGAGGGATGAGAAATATAACGCTCGCTCTTTCGATCGATCGACTGAATTTCCCGAGGAATCCCAGCGGAGTGAGAGTCGGGCCTTTTATTTGCCGGATGCGCGACTCGCAAAATCGCGTGATTCTCTAACGACTTCGTCTGATTCGATCTTGAATAGGGGATGCGAGCGTGTCGAACGGGAGCGTGCGGGAGGCACTTCCTGTAAAATTCATTTCCCGCCCTTCGGGATATCGAGGGCCCCAAAAGGAGGAAAAAGATTAAATAATTATGAGCGAGAAACGTTTCTCGACGGACAATCGGGGAATAAAACGCCGCGCTTGCTATCGACGTCGCTGTCGCCGCGAGAATATCCACGAGAATCGCGATATTTTCCCGTTATTTTAACGTTATCATTCTAGCAATTATCATTCTGTCAATATTATTACACGTAACATCGCGAGACAGCGAAGAAGAAGGTAATAATTTCAAAATAACTCCGATTCCAAAATTCCATAAAATAGAATTATACCTCTCCTCTATCTTTATTGCATCATCTTGTATCGTTGAATTTAAACAAATATTCAAGGAATATTGTGAAAAAACACTCGCTACCCTCCGCGTGGAAAGGGTTAACGTTCTTTCTACTTCGAGATTTCTGAATGCGAGATCAGCCCGCCAAGGGCTCTTCCCCTCCATTTCTTTGTCTGGTTGCCCTTGCCGGGAGGTGCAACTACCACCGCGAAGCAGAGTAAGGGGGGAACACGAGTATCCTCTCCACCGGAGGCGTGCTTCCCTCACGAAAGAGAACGCCGCCAGAACGGCCGTGCAACATCTTGCACGCCGCTTCGAGTGCATTTCGAGGGCTGCACTCGACGGGGACCGACCCGCCTTGTGCACTTCGCGATGCATTTCGAGCGGAAGCGTCGCGCGCGACTGTCGCGTAATTTCGCCGAGGACCAAAGAGCTCAATGGCCTTTCAGACAAAAAGAGAAGGAGGGAGGGGAGGGATCGTGCGACGCGACGTTCTTTCTCCGCTTTTGAGCGTCTGGCGACAAATTAATATGCGACACAGCAGTATGGGAAAACACCACGATTACTTTTCGCTTATACAGGGTATCTCTCTCGGTTGTGCAGGTAGAACGGGTGAAATTGGACAGAAAAGTCATGTAACATTTTGCAAAATAGCTAATAAGGAATTAATCGATCTCTAATGATCGCACGGTAGGCGTTCTATAAAAAAAATGGCCGGTTTCAGACGTGTATTATCGCAACACACCCTCGAATAAAATTAACAGCGTCTCGATGTTTTTTTTATCTTAATGCGCGTGTCCATTGATTACAGCACGTTATTTTAGCCACTGCGACTTCCCGTGACGTTACATCGAAAAAATGCGCGTATCGGCTCCTCCATACTTGGGTGTTTCATCCTCTCGATACGCGTTCAGTCGCATCGGAAATCCTGGATTTGCGAGATCGCGGCTATTGTAATCGAACGTTTCGGTGGTCGGGAAAAATTCGATTTTGCCGTTTTTCCATCGCGCGAGAAAACGCGACGGTCCGAAAATCACGTCTGAATAGGATACAATTGCAGTTTAATAAATAACATAATCTGCGCCGTCTTGTCATTATGTGCACGAATCAATGAATAACCGGCCGATAGTTCGGAAGTTACCAATCGAGCGTGTGTGTGAGAAAGAGATGAGTGAATTTGAAATCGGCAATAATTTCCTTGGCAATTAAGCCAAGGGATTCTCCATTAGCAGCGACAGTCCGCGAGCACGTAACGCAACGTTGACTCCACGCTGTTACCGTCTTGCGAGAGAGAGAGAGAGAGAGAGAGAGAGAGAGAGAGAGAGAGAGAGCCCGCCTTCAATTGCATAATCGAATATATCGGCGCGCGATTGGCAGGCTGACTGGATTATCGTTACGTTCGCGTTGCGTAATCGGGGATGGTAGGTACGTTCTCGTCATTCGTCGCTCGGATACGACAACTCCTGAAATTAATTAGGACATCTTCCGCTTGTCATTCGCACTAAGCCGCATAATTTTATACATTTCCTTTATTCCGACCAAATCAAATGTGGAATCGAGAGAGCCGGACGGATTGAAATGAAATTCGAGTCGGAGAAATTGCGCATCGTCGGACTAATTTTGCGCAGTCCGTGCGTTATTGCGGCGATTAAATTGAGAGTCTCCTCCAAGACGCGATGTGGAATGCGTGTCTCCGACGGCCTGCAAATTGATGGCAATTGTTCCCCGCGAGCGTCGCCCGCGGAATACCGTCTCCTCCTGCTGTACGACCAGCTAACCTTCCCCCTGAGCGTGCGACACTAAGTGAGTATTGCATAACGCACCGGCCAAGGAGGACAATTTACATTAATGCAAACTCCGTCTTTATTACAGCGGTCCGATTTGGGCGCGTCAATCTTTCGCTGAAATTGAAAGACGTGCAATAACTCACCGCCTTTTCGATACTGTTCAGAAATATATTCGAGACCGTTACACGAGCGAGATTTGCTTAAGCGGGATTGACGGACGGAATTGTTTTCGCGAAGTTAACGGAATTGCGCGCGGGAATGCCTTTGAGAGAATCAGTCGCGGCGACGGCATGCAAAGTCCACCGTTTTACTGCAGCCGCGGTGGTCACGGCCGCCTAAGCTTCTCGGTGGGAAAAGCGGTCAGGAATGAAATGAATTTTTCCATAAAATAAAGTTCTCTCGGCAGCACAAAGTGCATGCACGATCGGGCGTTAGAAATAATTCGAAAAATCGTGAAAGAGGCGAAAACGCGCGCTCGAATGACCATTGAATTCCTATCTCTTTCTCGCTCGAACAGATGCGCGCGTTTCGAGGAGAAACGCGCCACGCCACTTGACTCCACTTGGCGTATCTCTCTCTCTCTCTCTCTCTACGTCTCCTCTAATTCCGTCGCTCTCTCATCTTTGTGCGGTGAATAAATGTGCTGTCCCTCTCTTCTCACGTTTAACGTTAATCTCCGCGGGCTAAGCCGCAAAAATTCTCCTCGGTAGGTTCGTCATTTCGAGCGGATGACACGACGAGAAAGAGAGACGAAGTAATTGGAAGCTATCTCCCTCCTTCCAATTTCGCCGTTCAAGCAGCCGCATTTAACAACACGTGTTTGTCTCCCTGCACGTAGTTAGCGACACGAGGAGTCATTCCTTATATCTGATTACCGCGCTGAAGCGAAATTTCAATCGATCGACCGTCCGGACGATTTCACTTGTTTCTCGATCGTGTTGACCAGACGTCCCCCGAGTTGTCAATCGTCGTTGAGCTTGTTGTACCGATCGATCGGCCTTCGATCGGATGTTTCCGCCAATTTATGTGCGAGCATGTGACTTCTCGGGTCAATCGACGGATGTCTACGCAGCTGTCCACAACGGACGAATCAGCGCGCCTCGAGGAGCGCGGTTGAGAAATCGCTCGTCGAAAATCGCCGGCGAATTGATTGTTAGCCTTCTCCTCGCGATGTGTGATGATTTAACGGCGGATTAACAGCGCCGTATATTTATTATCAATGCGTGCCCATTATTACGAATTGTTATACAAGTTGTGGCCATAAATTACTTTGATTAACGAGGCTGTTTATTGGTTTGTGTAAAAACGAGGCTAATTATATCGTTCATCATCGCAGCGCGTAAATAGAACGCGTTTCTGCGGTCGGACAGCTGCGCGAGAGCGTTCGTGATTAATCGAACTCCTGCAAAAGGGAGCGATTAGGAGTGCCTAATATTTACGAGTCTCAGAGAGCTCGAGAACGACGATTTCTGACACGTGAATCGCGATTAACCTTTCGAGCAATTCCGTCGAACGTCATAATCGATTCGCGACTTACAACAAGACAATCAGGCCAGAAATCGACGGCCCGATTTTAACGTCACTTCGTTGAGAACTCAATATCGCATGTAATTTTTATTCTTTCTTTTTAAAGTACATACCTTCGATCTCCCCTTAATTGTACGTTTGGCTGTGCGCGCGAACCGTCGTCAGCGATTAATCCGATCCGACGGAAGTGTCGAATTGCGCGAAACCGCGGTGGAGAACGGCAATTCTTCTATACACACGCCTCGGAACGTGATTCCGGTCCGCTTCTCGTCTTCAACCCGACTCTTTATTTAAATACGAAAGAAACATTTCAATATTGGACTTCCGACCCGGAATTAATCGTGACCCGGCCAAGGGAAGATAAGACGACTGATAAGAGTCTCTTTTATCGAGCAAACGTGACCGTCCATCCCGCCCTGTGACTCTCAACCTCGCGATCTTATCGCCAAGGATTTGAATAACGTAAGAGCACGCCGCCAGACGCCTCGAGAAACATCTCGCTGCCAGACGAGATTTTTCCAATTACAGAGAGATTCAATTCGAGCGTTCCATAAAGTATATATAATAATGATAAAATTTTCAATCGCTGATTCATCTTACCGTTAAGAAAGGCAAAAAATCAAGTCAAGCTTCGGTGACAAAATCGTTCCAAAAAATATTGTATCCACTGAACAAATTACGCGCAACAAATTGGCGCAACGTAACGAAATAGTAATCAACTGATGACTCTGTATAATAATTTGTTCAACGGACTGACAAAATTTTGTTCGTTCGTTAAAGAAAATTCCGTCAATTCCGTCTTTATTCTCAGTACATTTTTATATGCATGCGTGATATTATTATTAAACTGTCGTGCTGTAAGTTGAATTGAAACTTAAGCTAAGAAAACAGCACGCCATTCGACGGGGAGATAGATGTTGATTTCACCGCGAAACTCTTCCTCGTCGTCCATTTGTCTTCAAGTTGATAGTGCCGACGGGCACGACCTCGTTCGCTCACTCAAAAAGGTTGTGATGACCACTAGGGCCTGATACGTAGGCAAGCATCACACCCAGGTTGAGTGAGTCCGCGCGATCGCCATTTACTTCGCTCCTCCTCATCTTCGTCACGTAACGGTTCTCTTATTTTCTCATCTCGCCGGGGCGTATGACGAGAATATGTACGCTTTCTCGCTCTCAGGATCTCGCCGTTTCCGATGTCGCGACGGGAAAAGCGACGTCGCATTATCCTCCGTCGAATCTCCGTAGACGATATATGGCAATCGAGACACCTGGAGTTCGCGCTTGCTCCAAAATCCTCAACTCGCAATTATCAATTTGAGCGAAACTTTTTCTCACTATGCAATAATTAATTATCGGCGGCGAAGAATGGAATTATTTCAAGACCGAAAATGATCGAATGTTGTGGATGAAACTGCGAAGACAATGGCGGGAAAGACGGCGAAGATCGAACTTCACGGGGATGATCGATCGGTTTCTTCTTTTCCTCGATAATTAGTCGCTTCGGGTATACTCGGAAAATTGGGCGACGCGCTGGCGTCCGCTGATAATAATGTTCGCCATGATCAGTTAAAGGGGAGAAGATGGGGACATCCTTCCCCTCTCGTCGGTACTTATCTTTCGGAGATATCGATAAATTAAATCTCTCCGGTGTTACTTTAGAAGGGATTACGCGCGCGTGAAGCCATGTTTAACTTTCGAAATAAAAATTTTGCATTATATATAGAGTGAATAGGGCGTATCTGTTCTCAAAGTCGATTATAGGAAAATCCGCGCCTGGAGTAGTCAGGAAGATCAGGGAGGTGAGGATCATCAGCCGCGAAGAAGCGCATAATGCACTGGGAGCACATCCCGTAAAAGAGGTCGATCCATATTTGTCCTTTAGGTATGCTAATTTAAACGACGATAGTCGGGCGACAAGGAGGAAAACGGGCTGCTAAGTGGCGTTGTTATAGAAGGGCACCACCTGGGACGGGCGCAAATAGACGAGATTATGCGTACAAAGGAATATCTAATAGTCGAATATTTCCGCGGCTTTTGTCGAGCCAGCCAGCCAAACGAGAGTGAGCTTGCAGAATTTGTTGCTTTCCCGCGCTGGTTGTGCCGCCGCCTTCTGAGAAACGCCCGTTATATTTCCGGCTTGCAATGACACGATCCGTAACACTGACATTCTGTATGGCCTATATAGACTAATAAAAACTTATAGTACTGACATTTTTTTATTCTTCTCCCTTTAATTCCACAGATTGAATTTTAATGCTACACAGAAAAAAGTCAATTTTAAGCAAGGGAAAATAATGTAATCTTCTAAGAAGATTATAATATTTTTGCTCATATATGAGAATATCTATTCTTGATTTAAGACCATGTACCTTCAATTTTGATGCTAAAGCGGAAGATCAGGATGAAAAAGTAGAATTGAGCCTATTTTGCTATCTTAGCTCCTAGTTGTCAAATTAACTTTCGACTCGTGAAGTTCGGGGAAAAAGTTTCATCCGCGACTAAAGGGATAAGGGCTTCGACGCGGCTAATGTTACGAGCATCGAAGCTCATCGATAGGAAGCCCGTATGGTCGCGTAAACCCTCCAAGTGAGCGGGATGGTATCGGCTTTCGTGCCCGACTCGGTGCCCTTTCTTCCCGACCGAAATGCTTTCTCGTCGATGAGACGAAATACGAAACCCCCGTTGGTGGGAACGGGGTGAGAGAGAGGGAGTCCTCATGAGTGATTTTTCGCGAACAAACAAAAAAATTTACGCGGAAGCACAAACGCGCGAGAGACTATTGCATGCGACATAATAAATTGAATAACGTCGCGTTAAGGAGTCATGTTTTGACATTATAATGATACGTTTATGCGTTATTATGCTCGCGCCACCGTTGTGATTTACAGACTATCATCAGCGGTGGCGCGGTTCATTCCAACAATTTGCAAATTAACGTGATACGTGCCAAAATAGAAATGAACACTGGCTTTTTTTCGTTTATTATTTCTCCCGCGATATCGATTGCGTGTTGTATCCGTTATCCCCCGAAGAAGAAACGCTCACGATACGCTCTCGTTTGCGATTTATGGAAATATTCGACATTTAAATAAATAGAAATGCGCTGCTGTTTCGTCATATTTCAGAAATACGAGTCGCGCGGAATTATTCATACTGTTCGCCCGAAAAAAAGAGGGATGAAAGAAAGAAAATTTTCGTGAAAGGGAGAGAATTCCGTGAAAGTCCCATAATTGCGGCGGCCGGATAAATCGCGGCAAAAACGACGCGCTCAAACGTAATTCATCCGCGATAAAAAATGAACTCAGCTCAGTACGTATATCATATCCCTGGGCCATTATTCCGACCGAAGGAATAAGGAGGGGATATTTTCGGCCGGCTCGAAGCAAGTTTTGCTCGCGCAAAGGTGAAATTCACGGGTTCGAGACGGTTGTTCCAAGTCGAGGAGCGTGACGCAACCGCCATCGACGTAGAAGAGTTTAACGACCGCCGCGTAATTAACGTAATGCCCGTTAAAGGGCGCGCCAGCCTTGGGACGCTATTAGAAGGTATTGCGTATGCGCGAGGAATGAATCGAAATGGCGGAGAGAGAAAAGGACCGAAAAAATGCGATCTTTTTTTTCTCCGGCGAAAAAATCCCACCCCAACGCGGGCGCGCCGATAATTCTCCCAGATGCGTTTTAACGATTTACCGGCGAGCCGATGGATTGCACGATTAGTTTTCTCGGTGGTAGCCGAATAATTTCTCGTAGCGGTGACGAATTAATTACGCGTCTAAATCGTAACCTCGGGGCAGACGCCGTGATATTACAATATTGCGGAAACGTAATCCGGGCTTAATGCTCGTGCACAATGCGCGAATCGCTTATAAACCCGCGGAAGGCTCTTTGTCAAGTAACGTGTATTGCGTTTCGCGTGCTGCAGATGGCTAGCCGAGCGCGCGGCCAACGTTATTGTAACCGGAAATTGTCTCTCTGAAATTATATGCCCATCCGCCGCGGGAGAACATAAATCCCACTGTGCGAGGAAAAAGGGAGAAAGAAAGGCAGGGAAAAGCGCGTCGCTGAGAAGACTATTACGCGTTTTATAACGAGTATTAGACAGTCGGCGATAATGGTCAGTGTGTTTCGCGCGAAACACGTACTTACGTCGTTCTCTTGCTTTTATTACTACATACCGACAAACGAAATCGCGCCGATAGATTTTCCACCGACGAACACGTTTTGATTTAAAACATTCGTACATAGCGATTATGTCATATGAAATTCGACGGTTTTGCACAACGTTCAGGACACGCGTGTAATTGCACGATTGCATCGTCGACTCGGTGAAGCCAGTTTTGTTTTTCGCGCCCCCGTTCTTCTCCGATTTATTCTCGGGGGGAAGAAAGGGACATCCGTTTAATGAACTTTGCGCCAACTTCTCCGCTGGAAAACACCAAGTATCCGAGTACTCGGTCGAATAATCAACGGTACTTAAAAGGGCGTTATGGCGCCATAAATTGGATAATCCGCCGTGACGCTCGGGGCAATTTATTTACGATGGGACTTTGTAATTTTCTCTCTTCTTTCTTCTTTCTCCCCCCCCCCTTTTTTTCCGCCACGATGGCCGAACTTCCGGCTTCGTAAACTTCGTAAGGAGATTCGCGCTAAACGAATTAAGAAGAGACGAGATAAGGTCAGCAGCCTGTTCGTACAGGACGTTTCAAAGGGGATAACACCGGCTCGAGAACGGACGTTAGCAGCTCTCTCGTTGGATAATTTATCACGCCGTCCATCCATTTTCATTAAGGCCAAACAAATTTTCCCATACCGACGCAGAATTTTGCCGGTTCCCTCAACGCGAGTGAAATTCGTCTCCCTCTTTCCCTCGCGTTGAGCTACATGCCGGAATCGAGTCGTAATACACAGCCGTAATGAAAAAAGGTCTCGCGACGGATCAATGCGTATCTACAGCGGAGAAAGCGTCGTGAGCGAGGACGGATGCATCGGTGACAATATCGAGTAAAGGAGAAAAGTCGCGACGACAATTGAATGTCGAGGGACTTTTCCTCGATCGGGTCGAAAGAGAGTCGATGACTGTTTTACACTCCGCCTACACTACGGGCACTTCATGCGGTGCACCGAAATTTCGATGGAACGAGATTTCTCTCTTCTTGTTTTTTTGTTCCTCTCTTATCGCGAGGATACGTGCGCGCCGGCCGGGAAAATGTTATCGACTAGCCCGCCGTAATATTCATCGGGGCTTTGCGTTTCTCTGGCCACGTTCGCCTGACACCGTCCTACATAACGCCGGATGGAACGTTATACCGCTTTGTAAAATCAAGAGAGAAGTGTAGTAATGATACACTTTATCGGGCGAAACTCTCGCTGACCACGATAAAGTTTTTCGTAACGAGATCGAAAGCAGCAAGGAAGACATCCACAGCGATGAAACGCTTCTCGGCGCGGGTTTTTATGCTCGGGGACGGAAGGCTCCGCGAAGTTTAAGAGCAGTTCACAAGAGCGGTCGCCATCAATAATTTCGGTTTGTAACGCGCATCTTTATCACGGACGGAACTTCGCAAGAACGCTCACCGAAATAATATTAATATTTTTATCAGCCTCCGAGAAAACATCGTCGCAACTCGGCGGTTTCGAAGTCCCTTCGAGTAAGTCTAACATAGACTTTCGGTATACACCCGCGAGAGGAATAATTCAACGAGCGCATGATTAATACGAAAATCGTCTCTCCGAGACGAGGTAATTAAGGAAGTCCATTTGAAATTGCGCGAGGGGAAGGAAAATTCTCGTTACAGAGCGAAAAGTAGCGTATTAATTTCAAGAAATATCGTATATTCACTTTTTCGATGCGGAGAGAAAGCGAAAGGAAAATCTCGGAAGAGAATAAAGTTCACGAAATCTCGTTCGACGGTAAGTTTTTTCGTATCACTGTTCGACATAATTGAATCGTGAGTCTCACAAAGCGGCGAGAGCACGGGGTTTAATGGACGAACGGTTCTCGCTTTAAGCTCTGAAAGCGCGTAGGGGAGCGGCGAAAGGCGTCCAAATTGATGGGTACACGACGTCGATGGCGACGATGACGAGCAACCCCGGCGCGATTCAAGAGGTGCAACATGACGGACGAGAGAAAGAGGGTCGGCCGCAGCGTGTCTCGAAGGCGCGCAATAACCGACGACTAAATTAAATTGAAAGCCCTCTTTCCCCCGTAGGCTTTCAAGTAATTAGGTCGTCCGCCCGCAAGGAGACACCTCTCGCTCTCTGAGGTATTATGTCACGATAAGGATTGCACTTTGCGCCAGGGTTGCGAATCCGCCCGACAGTTCAAGATAGACACGGATTAATTAACCGCTCCGCCAGAAGTGTACTTTGCGGAGCTACGAATAAAGGAAGTCCGCGATGGAGGGGCAACACCGATCGTTGTTAACATCGAACGACACGATGAGATCCTGCCCGGGGGAGAACAATCGCGAGAACGACGTCTTTCTAACGCATAATAAAACGGCGATCCTCCTTACGAGCGCGACGCGTTTGTGTGAAAGAGGAATGTTCGCGAACGCATCGTGTAAAATTGCGTGTTGCCACCACGGTCGACTAATTTTCATCGTGCAAAATTTCTGATCCCTCGAATTCGCGCGCTCTCTCTCTCTCTCTCTCTCTATCGCGAGCGGAAAAAGAGAGAGATCGCGCTTACCGAAAGATGAACCATCTATCCCGCGGCTATTAAATAATAACGAGCGTTTCCTCTTTCGAAAACATTAACACGGATCAGCGCGCGTCTCACGCGGGCTTAACGAGTCACTCCGCTTCCGAATTGCCTTAATAAAACAATTAGCCGCGCCGTGAAAATGCGTACGTTAACACACGCGTTCGTTCCGAGCGGGAAAAAAGTGAGAGAAAGCGCACCGGCTATCGTGCCCCGGGTTTTGTTCGGATCTCATTTACATCGTTATTTAAATCGTCGAGGGAACGGCGATAAACAGGAAATAACGACAAATGTAAAGAGAATCTCGCACGATAAATATCGCGAAAGAGAAAGTTACATCGGTAAGAGACACACGTTCGGAAAAGCTCGAAAGCACACATTGTAACGCGACACGATTTCGAGGGTTAAACGATTTCAGCCCGATGATAGCAAGTTTCGCCGTGGATTCCAACGAGTGAGCGACGGAAAAAAAGGAGGATCGATGGCCGTCCTGTTTTCGCGCGTTTTATCTCCGAGCGCGAATTATCCGTCGCGGAAAAATATCGTGTGGAAAATAGCGATCGTGTTGCCGGCGCAATTAACCATTCGGCAGTCGTTGATATCGCAAATACGGCCGGATAAGTTATGAACGCGGAAACTGTGTTTCGAAAAGCTTTTTTTTTTATAAACACTTGTAATATAGCTGATTCGTCGGTGCGCGCAAGTGCGTCTATGCGTGAGAATAAAATGAATAAAACAAAATTGATCACATGATTAATCAACGGCCTAATAAATGAAATATCTATCGTTATTGCGCCCAATAAAATGACGAGTGATAAATTAGCGCGCGATTAATATCCGAATTACGATAAAAATGCGACGCCGAAGGAAGGGGGATCGTGTTTGCCTTAATGAAACAATTATACAGGGAACCTGCGAATGATTAAAAGCGCTATTTACTTGTGATTTTGCGTAATATTACAGTCCTCGCAATTCCCTCCCGGCGAATCGATTTCTAATTTGTTTGCGCCATCAGATAGCCATTATAATTCCGCTTCCCGTTTTGCAACTGATTTTAATAGCGGCATTATTAAAAGCGTTTCGCCTTGCACGCGGAATACAATCGGAAAACCGAGCGATTTAATGGGCTCGAGACGAATAAACTCGCCTCGGGGAGACAACAACCGCCCTCCCTCCCCATCAATCAGGTAGGATTTCGCGATCGTTCCAAACTTCTTATGCACGCGATTTTCGTTTATCCTCGCGACAGACAAGAAACAATTGCGACTGATAATCCGAAAGTGGTATAAAATGCGCGTTGTTAAACAAGTTCTACTCGACGAAGCATTTGATTATCGTGATAAAGAAATTTTGCATTCTCTATCCCGATTGCTCAATTAAATGCTACTCTATCCGTCGGCTTTCGAACGCAGCCCTGCTGTACCTTGCGTAATATTTCGCTCGCATAAATACGAAATTATATTCCCTCTGTTGAACGCGAATACTTCAAGTACTTTGTTCAGCGGGGAACCGAAGGCGCTCCTTTGAGATCGAGACGAGTTCTCTTTCCGCAGCGAAAAAAAAATGCTGGTCGACGAACGAGATTGTCGGACGGACTGACGATCCTGGACGAGCGCTAGGTTGGCGTTTTCGCCAGAATGAATGTATCCATGAAAGGATATTGCGTACGAGTGCGCTTTTAAATTAAGCTCCTTCGAGTCGTGTTTATATTTAATCGACATGCCGGCATTTTTTGGATCTTCCACCGGCGCAATGTCAAACAGACTCGAGAAGGAAAGCGAATCGGAGAGTGAGTTCCTGATTAAAATTACCGTATTCAAACGATTTGCTCGAATAAACGTCCCCAACAATCAAACAATTCTATGTGATGTTATCGTTAACCTAAAATAACATTCCCCGATTCTACCCTTCGGATGGCGCTCGGTGGTATACTTGGAGCAGTAAATAGCCGGTAACAAAACCCCTCCCTTCTTTATCTATATCCTCTCTTTAACCTTCACTACCTTTCTAGCGATAGATAATCCTTGGAGAGAGCTTCATCTCGATACTGTTCTTCTCTCTTTTCCGTCTGTTTTGTGGAATTACCGAGCCAACGTAGACTGGAGTCAGCGATATTCGAGAGCAAATACGAGTTTTAATGGAATCTCAACTTGAATCTGATTTCCGTTCGTCTTGGCGACGCGATAAAAACCCCGGCTGAGTCCCAGCGCGATCGAAATTCGTCGTAGAATAGAGAATATAAGATATTGATATACAGGTCGACGCACAACTGCTGTATGAAACGCGAAAAGAGACTAAGGCCGGTATTCATAGTCGGATCTTACATTTAAGACCGTCCTAAGTTCAACACTTCCAACGAAATAACAGCGTCTTAAGATAAACTTGAGACAGTTTTAAATAGAAGATTTAATAAATACCGGCCTAAAACTTGAAATACGTGTGTATCGGATCATAAATAATCGATTACTTCGAATGCTTCAGAATGCCTCTCACGCGAGAAATATATAAAGTCAAATAAAATAATAATAATGGAGTAAACGGGCTGCCTCATTAAGGAAGACGGTGAAAATGATGTAATGAATCACAAGCCCCGTAAACGCAGTCCTCATATTCCGAGCGAGATGAATGCCGTTGCGAGAAATTGCCCGAGGTATCAACGATTCGCCCCAATTTTTCCCGACGATTACCCCGAAACTACGACCGGAGCGAATTCAGACCAGGCGCGTCATTTTGTCTTCTATTCATTAATTTGTCGCCTTTTACGACGACGACGATGACGAGATAATAAGTGAGTTCTCTCGCGGGGTAGGTTGACTGCCGTGCGGCAGGAAAAATACAGGTTTTTCCGTTGGTGAGTGGCACTCGACGCTTTTCATCTCGTGGTCTCTCTGAAGACGATACCGTTGCCTCGTATAACGAAGGGTAGGAGAGAAGCGGATGCGAGAGGCGCTCTACGAAATTATTAATTGTACACGCACTCTGACCTCGGTAATTCTGAGATGTAATTATACGAATTTGAAATAAGCCAACATGCAGGAAGCGAGCAGTTTCGAGAGGTACTCTCGGTCCAACGAACGAATTACTTAGTTACGCAAGCATCGCTAATTCGCGCATCGATCGTAATTACCTCGCCGGAGGAGCGAGATATTGCTCGGCTATTTGGCGACGATAACCGCTATCTCCGCAAATACACCGCACAAACAGACCGTCGAAGCCGCGCCGAAAGGTGCTCCGGATTATTAAGTTGTGCCAGGCGACGTCAACAAATCCGCCGCAAAATGGAAATATTGGAGGCGAAATAATAAACAAGATACAACGAGGTAACGTCTCTCACCCTGCGACAACTTGAATAGAGATGAAACGTGTCGAGTAAGGACGAACCGTTTCGCCGAAGATGGTAAATTGAAACGAATAGGATTGTGTGTTTTTTGTTGAACGAAATAAAACCTTCGTTCGGCTCCAAGATTAATTTCTCTGCGTGTTGCAAAATACGTCGCGAATACGGACGCTGTATTGAGATTTATGCGATGGGACAATGTGTGCGACGCTGTGCCGAACGAGGAGGAATGCGATTGCAAACCGGCGGCGTTAATTGCGTTAGTATGTGCCGAACGTCGTCGATTTCGCTTCTTGCGTCACGAAGGTAATCGACGAATCATGCTAAATCGCGTACGAGACAGAGAGAAGGTCGCGTGAGTCTTGGTGATGATCATTTCCGTCACTAACGATTGATAAACAATTCATGATGGCGGTAATTAATCATAATTATCAGTAACGGTGATAATAATAAATTAGCATCGCAAATCATGATTACAATCTAATCCACGTGCAATATTTGCCGTCGCGTTTGATTTTTTTTTTTATAGAAAATTCTGTCTGTTACTAATAGAGAAAACGTACGACGACGATATTCCCGGTAAACTCTGCAGGAAAATATTCCAGCGAGTGTTCTATTCAGAGCGAGGGCCACTTTGTCACGCGATTGCATTCCTCGCCCGCGTGTAGGAAAACAGAGCGGAAAATTCGCGCGATAAGAAACGGTCGTGGCATAACGGAAATACAAGTCCGGTGATAATGTAGTCGCCCTCGTGGAAACAGCCTTGCCCTTAAAACTTTAACACACGTGACGCCTGTTTGTTAAGTCACGGCAGTCGTAAAGACTATGGTCGCTCATACCGTGGATAATTAAATTAAGCCACGAGATTTTTATCTCCGTCGTGCTTGAATATTTTTTGAATATTAAAAAGATCGCGCACGATCTGGCGAGAAATGGCGTTCACTCATTCATCCCGACATCCTCGTGAATTTTCCGAGGGAAAGGAGGGATCTCAAAGCCGGAATTTTTCCCAGGAATCCACGCGGCTTCTTGCCGACGCGACTTGTCTTTCTCTGCAAGAGTCCTGCTTAAAAGGACGACGATGCCCGGTTGACTCTCACAAAGCGAACCGGAGGAAAGGGAGGGACTGAGAAAATATGTCTCGCGAAACATTTCTGGAACTATCGGCCGTTTCTCGTCCCACGAATACCCTCGATCCTCCCCTCGCGATTGCGACGCGTTCGATTTATTTTACGCTAAGAGAACTGCGTCGCCATGGTATGTAGTTTTAATTAGAACTCGCAATTCTAATTAAAAGCCCCGATGAATTTCCAACATTTCCGGACATGTCGTCCGACGTTACGTCTAAGGGTGCGCATACACTTGGCGAACAAACTTTCGTTGTTACATTTATGAATAGAACCTAATAAATTCTTGTTCATGAGGTGGCTTATTTTAAAGGAAGCGCGTTTATACATCACATATTCGTTGTTTGTTCGCTAGATGTATATACACGTTGGAAATAACAATATTACTTAGATTAGGCGTTTTAAACGTTGGTTCGGCGAGGATCGTTCGTTTCGATCGATAATTTTCTGCTTACCGTCGGATATTGTTCTCGTCGCCACCCGGGTTTCATATTTACGAGCATTCGTCGTTCGGGCCGCTTTCCGTTAAAAGCCGTGATCGAATTTAAGCGAGGGTGGCCGTGAAACGCGAACCGTGTCGCTTATGCGCAGAACCGAGAGTCACGCGCGACCACATATCGTGAGACGCGTATAATAAATAATAATAATATTCTACGACCGTTAAAGGAAGCGGGATGCTCTCATTTTCAGTACTGTCGAGAGAAGACCTGAACTACATATTATCTCTCTTTTTTTTTCTCCCTCTCTCTCTCTCGTTAGAATAGATATCTTATCTCCCAAAACACACCGCGGTTTCCTCCAGATTCCCCACACGGTAAATCTCTCAAATTTGATTTACGGTCAGTATTATGCCAGCCAGAAAGCGCGTTTATATATTTTGTAAAACGTTATCTCGAAATGCGCGATTAATTTTCTACGGCAGGGAAAACCAGTTCACACTTGAACAATAATTTTCTACGACATAATCACGTACGCGGTGATGCAAGCGATATACTTTATTACAAAAGTTTCCCTGCAGCTCTTGTAATTTAATTGAGAGAGTATAGTAGCGAACCCTCAACGGGTAGTACACGGTATGATCGATAGTTCGCATTCGATGACGAAATAAATCATTCATACTGATAAGAATTAAATTAACGGTAAATCAGAGAGGCTCACTTACTTGTTCAGTCATCGGGAGAGCGAATCGTTACGCGAAGAAAAAGCGAGTGGCTCACTAAATTTGCGGTGGTACGAGACGTAATGTTCGATCTCGCCGAGGATAATATTTTCTTAGCTGACGATAGTTCGTCCTCTGCGTGCAGTTCCAGGAGCATGCGACGAATGCAACGCACGCGATACGAAACGCGCCGAGGTACTGAGCCGAAAGCGGAACGCGAGGCCTGGTCACTCCAGAGCAACGCCGACGCTCCTCCAGCCGGTGGGAGAGAAGGGAGGGGAAATAGACGCGCATGCGTCGCGATTGCATTGCGGAATTAAATGACCGGATAGTTGGCAAGGATCCTTGTTCTTGAATCCCCGCCCCCGGATATAATCAGGGATGCTGCGAAAATCACCCCGACCGTTCTAAGGAAGCAACTTTACGCGACTTAGTAATTTTATTCTAATAATTTCAACTATGCGTAATATTAGAGCGCGTAAGTAGGTTATATAAGCCGATTCATATTGTGTCAGAGATTGCATAATTCGCGAGCGTCGATTTGGTGGAAAAGCGATGAAAGTAAATTCTTCCCTCCCTTGCGGCAAAGTCGCCGATAATCGAAATCGTCGGGGAGCGTTCTCGCGAGGAATTTTGCAGCCCTCTTCGCGATTCCCTTCCGATTATATTTCTCTCTGGAAGCCAATTCCCTCCCCATGGACGAGAGAAATAAAATGAACTTTCGTATAATTACATCCGTCGCGTCTCAGAAATCTCCTAATGCGATTTGCAACGCGGGCTCCTCCGACGATTGGGCCCTGATGAAATTCACAAGAACTCGATAATTCGCTCGCCGATAATCTATCGAAATCGAGGAATTTCGCGCCAAGTCGGATCGCGTCGTTTCCTCTCGCGCTCTGCACCGGACAAAGGTGCGTTTTTCTTTTTTTTTCGGGACAAGGGGAGCCATTGTTTCGCGACACCCGTTGTATACCCGAGAGAACGAGGGGGCGTTGTTCCGACTATAGGTGATAATTGTCCCTTATCGAGGAGGGGAGAGAACGTCGCTCCGACCATGTGCGCGCAATTTAAAAGTCAGCGCTAGGCTAACGCACACCTTTAGCCATTCACCGACCATCCCCTTTTCGCGTACGCCCTCTCAGACGCGCTGCGGCGTGCCGTTAATGGACCAGCGCGAAATTTCTCGCGCGAACTTAATCGTTTATTTCGCTAGGGACGTGAGTTCAATCTCAAAATGCGCCTCGCCCAGAAATAGTGTCTACCGAAGCGTCAAGCGCTTTCACGTTAGTAATATATTTTTATTTTTATATTCTATAATATATTATTTTTATTTTATATCATTTAGGGGAAAGTTGCTAAAATCGTACTATTTAAGGTGTTATTATTAAACTTTTTTAAAATGTTTTCAAAACGTTTATATCACACAGAAAGCGCAATGCAATTTGTTCAAGTTTCGATTGCATATTTCATTGTTCAGTTATTTTACTACTAGACCGCGCTTATATTAAATATTGCAGAAGAAAAAACGTACGATTTAGGTGCAGAGAAAAAAATTAGTCTTAAATCAAGGATAGACATTTTTATACGTAAACAAAAATATTCTAATCTTCTTAAAAGATTTTTAGTCTTTACAAATATTACTTGAATTCAACGCAAGGCTAAAAATCTAAGAATATTATAATATTCTTGCTTGTACATGTAGAAATATTTACTTTGATTGAAGACTGACTCTTTTCTGTGAGCGTATTAGATAACTCTCCCCTGTGTTCCACATGTATAATTAATTATACAAATTATATACAACATTAAATAGATCTAGTTATCTGTAAAATTACGCAAAACCATAGCGAAATATTTCGGTGAAATACGTTTCTTCTCGCACCTGTTCTCATCACTTACGAAAAGATCATCAATAAGAGGCGACGGTTTCCCGCGCGACAATTTCATATCTTCCCACCGAAAAACAAAAAAAAAGAAAATGGAAGATGCACGGTTGAAAGGCACTGAGCCGAGGTGTGTCGAACTAATGCGGCGACGTAGCCTTGCGCGACGTCGTAGCCGTAATGCATATTCGCTGCATCTGGTCTCATTTACAGCGTCGCATTGTGATTACACGCCATACAGGTGTTCCTAATGGGTGACACCGGGCAAACTCGAGGCCCGAAATTACTGTCTGTTCCTTCCAGTCGATACATCACGCTGACGCGTGTAATCGAGGACTGTCGTCGTCTCTGTTACCTCTCGCATCGGCTAAAATCGATATTTCGCTACTTCGTTCGCTCGTCTAGGAAAAGAGACCAGATCGAGCGACGTTAAAATTCTGCAAAAAGTGGGACGGCACTCGGTGATTTGTTCAAAGATAAAATGTATTATTTTTTACGCCAACTTTCAACAGTCGAGTGTTTGAAATGCATTCACAGGAGGAAGTACTTTTTATTCCTCCTCTTTCTTCCTATAAGAGATGTAGCCCGAATTGTAATTAATTATCATCGTCGGAGATAGTGCAATTTCCGATTCGTCGCGCTAATTACATGACCATAGATCGAAGTTATGCATCCTCGACATTATCTCAAGCTTCCTTTACTCTGGCTTAGATCGCGTGTCAAGCGCGATAGACAGCCATTGTTCGGTATCTAGATTCTGTATCGCACTCCGTTCCACAAAATGCATCCGAATCTTTTCACTCAGCGTCGTGATATCACCGCTACTATCGTTATTCTAGTTCAGCGGAAATTCCTTCGGAATACATCCTGAATTAGTCGAGAAAAAAACAAATTATCCGAAATATAATTCGGCTGCTGGTCCGGATAACCGACATGTTCGGCCGCGCTCTCAATTACTCGTTTAATTATCCACTCGAGCGAGCAAATGCGTTGACGTGCTATTTTTAGAAACGGACAGAGTGACAACTCTGTTGTTCAATATTCGATACATTTCTATCGCGTTTCACAATCGCGGATGTTACAGGAGAATTTTTCTCTCGGAAAATCGTCGCGGGAAAAAGAAGGGAAAAAGAAAGCAAATATTTCAACGCGTGCGTTTAACGGTGCAGCTTCGATGTTGTTAAACGCGATGCGTCATTCGAAAGGCGGATGCCGCGATGCTGAGTCGCTAAGGGTGGCGATACCGCCGGTGATAAATAACAGGCCGAAAGCGAGATGATAAACCGGTATCGTCGCTAAACACGACTTCTAGTCCGCGCGGTCCAACGAGATATCGAGCAGCCGCTGACAGCTGCAAGCCGTTGTGAATATTATTACGTTGAAAATAGATAGGAGAGGATACTTCCTCTCAGCTAAATACCGATTGAACAATCAAACGTGTATGATATCCCTTTCGAAACGAAAAAAGAACACCACAGACACATTGAACGAAGCAAAATGCTTTTTGTTTTTTCGAAAAATACAAAAGTAAACACGGTGAAGATTTAAATAAAAAAGAATTTCAAGCGTGCGATGCTCTTCTAAAATAATACACTACATCGCAGCTGCGAACCACTGTGCTCTTTGTGTGTAAAAGGGAGAAGCGGAGAGCCGACAGACCGCCGCCACGCCGCGCTGTGCCGGTTCTCGTCTGTCGCGTTGAACTGATACGAAACACATGTGGCGAAACATGCGCCCGTTGCGTCGTTCTCATACGCCCCTTCGTCGTCCTCTTTTTCCGCGACGATAATTTTTCGCCACGAGACGCTCTATTCCGTCCCTCCTTCTTCCCTTTTTCGCCACGCACCACGCTGTTGTTAACCCTCTCGTCGCAATTTTCACGTTGTTTTTCCCCCCTCAAATAAGCGCGATAATATTTTGACGTTCGGTTGTCCCTTTCGAAACACTACGTTCGTGTAAAAGCTTCTGCGAATATTCAGTTAACCTTGCATACCGCACCACAATTACCACCGGAAGATCGATTAATCATAACGGGTTATTCCGGTTGAATTTATTTCCAATCGAGGTATCAAATTTTCATCGGCCGCCCGTTGACATTTCGTCGGGAAACAGCAACGTATAATCCCCCGTCCGAGTGGATTTATTGCAACTGTCGGCTTTTAATGCCGTCTTTATTTTCCAACCCCCTTTCTCTCTGTCGTTATACAATTAGCAGCACTTGATTGCCAGTGTGTTCGTCAAATATAAAATTCGGCGCTGTCTCTTAATTTAATTCCTCCTGAATGAGAGGCACACATATTGCAACACGTGGTGACTTTTGTCGCATCGTATCGCCGCGATGCATTCTACGAGATCTAGTATAACAATATATATATTCGCGCAGATATGAAATTTTTCATCCGGTTTTTATTCCCATGCAACGCTTCTCACAACTGGAGCGCTGGTTGTCCGAAAAATGTCGCGGTACTTAATCAAAATTCATAAAACTATACGGAACGTTCATGCGTTGATTAAAGTCTTCCTCTCGCGAGAAACTGCATAGGAGGCGTATTACTGATAAGCGTCATCCACGCAGGAAGAACATTTCCCGACATCCTGCGCGAGGTCATGCAGTGGGTTTAATAAATCATCCTTCTCAGGAGCGACGGCGACACCAAACAACGAAAGGAAAAGAAGAAGGGAGAAGGAAAACTTATCGCATCGCACTGTCGTCTTCCACCGCGGATAAATAGTCTCTCTTGACCGACACCATTCTCCTTTTAATGAAAGAAATTACCTGCGGGTGAAACCCCTCGATATGACTGACTCACCACCGTGACCGTGGGCGAGATTTCTCAAATTTCTCAAATCACGTAAATCGTACGATTTGCAAAGGATCAACAAGGCGAGCGAGGAATAAATCTAAATTAAGCTGCCGTTTCGTTTATCTCTCGCGTTAAGGAGCTCGTCCTTCTTCCCAGGGAATTTGTAAAAATCACGTTAAACCGACTCGGCTTAATTGAGCCGTCGTCGTCCTCCTCGTGGACGGTCGTTCGACGAAACGCGCGTAAAAGATCATTGAGAACGAGAGACGGACGGAGGTGAGAAAGAGGATCGAGGGTTGCGCAACGCAAGCGCGGATAACGCAAACAAGCCGGAAGACAATGGAACACCATGACGTCGAGCGACGCGTTCGAGATCGCCGACGAACAATGGCGGCCAATCACGTGTCGCGCGATCGAGAGAAACGATCCACTTCTCGCGTCAGGACTCTGAGGACTTCCCGCCAGGACGAGGCTTAATTGTTAGAAACAATGGGGATTATTGAGTCCTCCTTCTCTGCGAATGGTCCCCTTTCAGACCGGAGGTCCCACGCATCCCTTGGCATGCGCAACGGCCGTTACATAATGGTTTAATTAATTATCGTGCCGGGCCACATCGCACGAGGGTCGATTTGGACGGAAGAAAATATTTTTATCTTTACATATAAACAATAAGATCGTATTCTCGTAACGATAACACATCAGTGTATAATTGTAGTTGACATCACCAAGTCGGGAAAGGTGAGGAAATGTTGTCAACGTTGTACCCGAAAAGAAATTTGGTACATCTGATATTGTATAAAGTCCTAGTGGTAGGTGAGCGCAATACGGTAAACCTAATCATGTGCCGACAAAAATTGAAGAACTTCGTAAGTTCGTTATAATATTTAGGTACATATTACGACCTTATAGTGGATTATCTTAATGTATTATTTTATCAAGTTTTACTGATTACGCTCTTTTCGGGATCTTACTCACTTTACTTACTATGACTTGCACGATCGCTTTCTAATACAGACGTTTTCTAACAAGCCTAGTATATAGTACGTTAATAAACTTTATTTTTATCATTTTTAAAATATTTGTTGTTTTTACATAATTAAAATCGAAAATCGTCCGATTCTAACAATATTTGTGCTTCAATTTATATTCTGTAAGTATTTTTTTACTATTTTAGCATTCCTTATTCTTTACAAATCTAATTATAATCTTTTCCGTTACCTGAGATAAAACGTGGCAGAGATTAATAATGCAATCTGATGAGAAAATTGTGTGTTTAAAGTCCTAATTATCCTTTCCTAAGACCCGATAATATAACCTTAGATAGACCCGACAATCAGTTAATCTGAGCTGGACTATAAATTTCTAGTCGGGCAATTCTAGTATTACCGGATGAATATCGACAAAAAGAATCTATATAACTTCAACAACGGCGTTTTCTACGAAAATTTTCCGCGTCGGATTGAGAAACATGATTCGATGGATTATTAGAGTAACTTCTTCGGTTAACGAACCGACTGACCGGCGGATGCGATGCTCGGGATCCGAATTATTGGGTCTCGGCTGTTTCTGCTGTGCCATAATCTATTTTCCGGCGCGAGTGGCCATTGATGACGATTATCCGGTCATTGCGGCGCAATGATGGGGAATAAATTAAGCCCCTAAATTCGACGAGTTTCAGCGAATGCCCGAGGAGATTGAATTTTCGAAATAAAAAGAAGAAAGCGGACGAGGTGAATTGATTCAGCCGTTTTTCGTAATTAGTCGTAACGGTACCTTCGTTTAAGGAACGATCGTAAATTCGCGAAATAACTCGTAGGCCCCACAAAATTCTAAGTCCGCTTACGACGGGCTCCGTAGTCTCCTCGCTGAATCCGCGCTCCCGTAAAACGGGAAATACGACAGTTTCGTCCAAAAACTCTGTATTCCGGGTGAATATACTGCGATTGTTCGTCACGAAGTCAAGTCAATTAGCGCAGTTACTCCCTCGTCCCGCTTTATTTTCTCCGTGACTTTTTAATTACCGCGAGACAAAGAAGTTCCTGGGGAAAATGTTCTCGCCTGCGCAGATAAAAAAAAAATAAAAAGAGAAGAAAAAGAGAGACAGAGAAGGAGAGTATGTGCATTTGAAACAGCGCAAAGGCAGAACTCTCCGAAGTGGCCCGCTCCTTCATTTAACTAATAGGCGCGCGTCCTTAATTGGTGTCTAATTTTAGTTTAGGAAAAATCGACTCGCGGAAACCGGCAGAGGAAAAATTAGCGTTTAAATTAAGCAAGGAATTCCGGAGGATTTTACGCGGTGAAAAATCTATCGCGACGATGTGTGAGTGCACGCGTGCATAAGCTGTTCGGCGGATGAAAATATGATTAGACGGATGGATTTTTAAATTAAATAATTTGCTGTGTATCGTTCGTAAAATTTAATGAAAAACGCTTTTCTTTTTTTTCATTTTGACGCGGCGAATGTCGCGCGAGACGATAATATTGCGCATATTATGAGACGGGAATGAACAATTAACGACGAGATTTATGTGGCGATTACTCGGCCCTATTTTCTTGACGAACAAATTGAATAGCCGTTAGCTGGACGGCGGCCAACTGGCACATTCTCTCATCGCGAAAAACGGGCTTTGTGGCAAGAAACGAGACGACACACGAAGGCAGGCAGGAAAACTGCAGTTTTACCGTAAACGAATCTATTGTTCGGTAAGCTCGGCAACAAAGTGCAAATCGCCCGTGTGCCTTCGCAATTCTAGGTATCCCGGTCTGCCCACGTTATCCTCGAGATGCAAATCCAATATCTCGCGATATTTTTCATCGCACAGGAATGTCACGAACGAGAAGAGACAAAAGTTTTCTCGAATTTCTCTTATAACCTATCCTATATTTTGATCGTAATGCAAAAGCTCCCTTTAAATTTTGAAACAGTGTCATTCGATCAACGAGGACAAAAATTCTGCGTCATACATGTTCGAAATGACGTAATAGCAGCGTCATTCATTCATACATGGCGCGATGTCTACTAAAAGCCTGTCTGTAAAATTGTAAATCGTCGTCCGGCGTTATGAAACGACATGCATGTATCCTTAAGCGTTTACCGCGGTATTTTTGTGTTAACCGCGCCGTATTGCTCTGGCCGCGAATCTCGACAACATTCGCGCAAAAATTCCCTCGTACGAATTCCCGATTCAATTTGCACTCTCGAGGAGGGACGGGCTGAAACCCCGTAACGTACATGGCGCTCCGAATTTCGTCGTGTTCGTGTAAAACGTGCGAAAACGTTTCGCCCGCGGGCGGCGAATAGAACGAGCTGTCGTTTCAGCGTAACGCGCGTAATATTTCAAGCGCACAAAATGATACGGAGCTTTTTGTCATAAGCCGCGTGCTCGCGACGGAAGTAAGTTAATACGATGCGGCGGAGAGGCTGCAGACTCCATTCCAGGAAGATGAAAAGAGAAACGTCATAAAACTCCGAATATATATCGACAATAATAACATTTTCTCTGGTATCCTTAATTTGTCCGTGGGAAAAGAAACATTATAATTTTAAGAGAGAAATGGAGGAAATAAAATTGTTCTCTGTTACACGCGACCATTTCTGTCCCTGAATCCAACGGTGCGAATTTTTCAACAAGCCCGACGTTAAATATTCCATCAAGAAAAAACCGGCCGTTGCTCTTTTTCCCAATCTCTCTTGTAAAAGAACTCGCCGAGGAGCGATTCACGCCAACTTCTTTAATCTCTCGTTCGCGGAGATGTTCCGAAACTAACGTATCCAAGTATCGTCCACGTCATCTCTCGGCGCCTTCCCTCATGCATTCAAGTCGAAGTTTCACGTTCGATATTGGAGGAGCTAAATCGAGAGAAAGAGAAAAGGAAAGAAAGGAAGGAAGAGAGAAAGAATGCAAAAACCGGGTCAATCTTCTTTGACCTCTTTGTAAAGAGCAGCCAGCTTTTTCGCCGTTCGGTGGGTATATACGACGATCCTAAAATTTCCTCCCTCCCGAAAAAAGTTCGACTGAATTATTCGATAAGATTTATTTTTGCACGGCGCCAGAACGATAATGGGCTTCGCTCTAATTATTTCGGTGGTAAAGGGTAGAAAAGACTCTTCCTTTTAGGAAGCAGATTACTGTATCCGGAAAACGAGCTGGTTTTTACGCGGCAATAATTCGCGCGACATTCCTTCGGTACTCCAGCAACGTTTTGATAACTATGGTGAAAACATTCCCCGCTAAATTCACAAAGACAACGAATCAGCTAGCTCTTCGAAGCTGAAAAGGATCGCTCAAAGCGTAGAAACCGTCGTTGGGAGGATCCTGCTTCCGCGGATGGTGCGCGTTCAGCTGTCTCGTAAACAGTCCTTAAGCCAATACCGGTGTTTGCAAAGAAGCAAATACAAGCTATCGTCACGCGGATATACTCCGCAAGCTTCTTTTCACCCATTTGACACATCCCGCATAATGCTATCTGTCTTCAGAATTCAAGCGTTTCTCCGAAGAGAAAATTTCTCCGAGGAGATCCACTTAAAAATGTTTTTTTCAGATAAATTTTGCGCTAACGGAATACAAGATATATCCCCGAAAGGAAAGACGAGCTCTTGTGCAAGGAAGAGTTCACGGAGGAACCTACGTCCGAAGGAAACATCAGGACAACGTTACTTCGCTCCGTGAGGAAAATTAGCGCAAGTGCCATCGCCGCTAATTTCTCATCCTCGCTCTCGCCATTAAGTCGAGGTGCCCGCTTCTTCCGCGAATTATGCGAAAATATAATCTCAATAGTTAGCCGTTTGAAACTCGCGAGCACACATAGTTCCCAGAGGGAACAAACGAACCGAAGAGCAGGGCGCGTGAAAAATCCGTCGAATACGGACAAAGGGGTGACCGGCCGAATTTCGCAGAATTCACACAGCGCGATCAGCGAGTAACGAAGTTAATCGCTCGACCGGCTCGTCGTCCGTGTCGTCGATGCACTTTGATTCGTCCCGACGTGGATTTTACCCGCGAAAATTACAGGCCCGCTTTTCGACCTTCGGTCAGACCAACTTGTTAAGGCAGCTAATTAACGAACGTGCGCTAATATCATCGGATGCATCGTGGAAAAAAGAATTTTCTACTCCTTCGATTCTTCTTTAATTTTATATTTCCTTAGTATGCGATGGGATTTTCAAAAAATCCGCCTCGAAAAACATGTATTAATGGAGAGAAATTGCGTCGTGAATTAACAACTGACGAGAGGAAAGGAACTTCTTTATAATGCGATTAATTATGAATCAATAATACCATGCATATATCGATTATTTTCTAGAGGGTGCCACATGATGCGCCAGAATAGCGCCGATATTGCAGCAGTTCTCCGTATCAACGTGACGGCTTCAGGCGTTCCCTGCGGTACCGGCGCGCTCCCGCCAGCAGAAACCTGCTTTACCGCTGACATTTGCACGATCGTCGTTAATCTTTCGATAAAAGAAATGTAAAAGCACGAGGGAAGTAAATTTAAATCGCGGGAATAAATTCGAATTTTGCTCAATAATTAAGATATCATCTCTGAGCACGTAATTTATCGCGAGGCGAACGCACGTTAAGAGGTGCTGTCCATTAAGAATTGAAAGTACGAGCTTTTAAGATTCGAGGGGACCAAGAGGAGCGCGCCGTCGTTTTTCATCGTTTTCGCGGGGGGAAGATTCGCCAGTAGCTGGCTGGGGACCAACAATGTCAATGGCATTTCCGAGCAGTTTAGCGGCGAGGCGAGGCCTCGACACGAGGAAGCACGCAATTAAGAGGCCAGACATCCTGTTCAGAGCGACCAACAGGTACGTGCGGATGAGTTATCGTCGCGTCGAGGAAGGAGGAGGATATATTATTATTATTATCGGTACGCGATAATTTGGACGTCTTCGGGCATATTCGTCAGTATCATAAATCGAAAAATGTTGCAACTTTTGAGATGTACTCACCTCCAGGTGAGATTCCGATGCGACCACTGCTGCCCGTGAATGGTGAAACGCTTGTGTCTCGTCCTCCCGAATCTAGGATCCGGCTGATCTGGTAGTCCGCATCTCCTCGCCTTCATTAGTTTCTGCGTCGCCTCATCGATCTCGCCCGTCACGGGGATACCGCCGAATTTCTGGTAACAGCATGATTTACCTAAGGTGACGCAAACTCTTTATCTGTTGTAAAGTTATGAATCAAATCTTATTACAACCCAAGACAGATATGTTATTCCCTGTAGAATTTTATATAGAAGATTATTTTCTATGGTGACGATCTTGATGAAATTCGACGACTGCAAAGTATCTCGTTGCACAAAAACGCGACGTTTGAGAGTAGCTTTTGCAGTCGTGTTCCTTTTTCCCGCTCGAGAGCGGATAAACGCTATCGAGCATTCGAACGTGTCCAGAATCTGACAAACACGTTTACCGCCTCCCGATAAAACCATCTTTTCCGAAAACAAACTGGCTGAACCCTAGATTACAAGGCGATGTGATCTGCCAGGGAAGATGCAGCGAGGAGAAAGACCACCACTCGCGCGATGAAGATTTACATGAGAATCGGGCGCGTAGGTTAGACGCGTGTCTACCGGAAAGGACGGAATCCCTCGAGACCCATTTTTTCCATTTCCGCGGAGAATCGATCAATCGTATTTTCAAGGCGACAAACACGTCCTTTCTCGCGGAAAAATTCATTCGACTCGCCGTAACGAGCAATTTACCCCGGAGCCAATTGTAGTTGCCAGATTTTCGATACTGACGCAGTACCAATAACTAATATTGGCTAACTCAATTGTTAAGAATCATTATTGAGCGTACACGAACGCGTGTATACAATGTAAATGAATCTAATGTTGAGATATTCAACACTATGTAACCTTTTTTGGGGGGAGGTCATCATCATTTAAACTTGACCGTTGTAATGTCGAATAGTGGAAATCATATATCACCGCTGAATGAGAGAATCAATCTATTTCTATTGTTATCTATCTAAATTTATCGCATTCAGACCGAATCTAATGTCTGATAATTGCCTAAATGGGTAACTTTTTCTCACAATAATCATTATTGTTGGGCCAATCGAAAAGATCAATAAGCGGATTACATCGTCACGCATAAAAATGTTGGTTTTCAAAATCATACTGCGTAATTAGAACATTAATTCGCTACTTGTGATTTAATTTAACCGAATGACAGATTCTTAACACATTAAGGGTGGGAGTCGTAGTACTACGATTTATCTCGACTGCGGCTTAAAGGCGGGAGTCGTAGTAATACGATTTAGCTCGACTGCGGCTTAAAGGCGGGAGTTGTAGTAATACGATTTAGCTCGACTGTACCTTAAAGTTTTTATGATCACACAAAATATCGCCCGCTCTAGGCGCTCTACTTTCGTCGAGATCGCCCACCGTTAATGTGTTAAGCGAAGTTTGACCATCGTTTGCTTTTTTTAAGTCTATCAATTCTATATGGGTACCTGCAGATTTTTTATGGCATCCCTGAGTTGATCCTCTGTCCGTAGATTGCCCGTCTCCACGTCGGTCTGCGGCAAGTAGCCGAACTTCATGAGATAATTTTGCTGCAACACAAAATGCAAGAAAACATAGTGAAAAGAACTAAAATTAAGTATCGTTTAAACCGAATAAGGAAGCGGCCGAAATGCGGTTCCTCAAAACACGATAAAAGAATCTCACGTAGACGCTAACGAACTGAAAGTCGTGTTTTAATCCGTATATCGCTGTGTATATCGACACAATGAGAGTTTAGCCATAGAGATATAAGAATAAAGGGAACAAGGGATATATGCTACCTGTAAGTGGAAGTGATAGAGGTCAAGAGAGAGATGGATGCCGAGTGTCCTATCTGTCTCTTTCTAGTCGAGCGCTGTGATTGGTTGTTACAATGAGCCGCCAAGACGACCACGCGACGTCAGGAGGGGAGAAAACAGACTAAAATTTCGTTTTGTAAATATGCGTGTAGAATTAAAATTCGTTAAATATTCGAACGTTAACAAAATAATAATTGGACGCGATTTGTTTAAAAATGAGGCATTGTTTGAAATGCAAGGCGGAGTCTTATCCTGGATGTAACCGCAGTTTTCACTCGTAAGAAAGTACAAATACGTAACCTCAAATAATTATATGTTATTTTTTCCTACATTTAAAAAAATATGTAAATGTGTAGGCTACCGAAGGATATAGATATAAGGCGTAAATGGTTGAATATACTTCAACTACCTTTGTATTTTGAAGTGAAAACAGCATATATATGCTGCAAATATATAAAACAGCATATATATGCTGCAAATATATGCTGTTTTCACTTCAAAATACAAAATACAAAGGTAGTTGAAGTATATTCAACCATTTACGCCTTATATCTATATCCTTCGGTAGCCTACACATTTACATATTTTTTTAAATATAGGAAAAAATAACATATAATTATTTGAGGTTACGTATTTGTACTTTCTTACGAGTGAAAACTGCGGTTACATCCAGGATAAGACTCCGCCTTGCATTTCAAACAATGCCTCGTTTTTAAACAAATCGCGTCCAATTATTATTTTGTTAACGTTCGAATATTTAACGAATTTTAATTCTACACGCATATTTACAAAACGAAATTTTAGTCTGTTTTCTCCCCTCCTGACGTCGCGTGGTCGTCTTGGCGGCTCATTGTAACAACCAATCACAGCGCTCGACTAGAAAGAGACAGATAGGACACTCGGCATCCATCTCTCTCTTGACCTCTATCACTTCCACTTACAGGTAGCATATATCCCTTGTTCCCTNTAGGACACTCGGCATCCATCTCTCTCTTGACCTCTATCACTTCCACATACAGGTAGCATATATCCCTTGTTCCCTCTATTCTTATATCTCTATGATTTTAACAATGACAGTTTCTTTGAATTGGATGGAGAAAAATGTATAGCTATATCGTCGTTGGCGCGGCAGCCAATCCCAGCGCGTGACTAGAAAGAGACAGATAGGACACTCGGCATCCATCTCTCTCTTTGCCTCTATGACTTCCACTTACAGGCTTGTTCCCTCTATTCTTATATCTCTATGAGTTTAGCGGTGGTTGAAATGGCGTGACAATTTATCGACTCGGCTTGCCGCGATTAGAATCGCGGCGAAATTCTTTCATGTTTTTCTTTCTGTTTTTCACGCTCTTAACGAGCATGAAAGATGAATCGGGACGAAAATGATTTCGAGACTGTTACCGTAACGAATATAAAGCGTGTGCACAATGTGATCCCACAGTGTACACACACAAAGATGCTTATTTGCGCACGGCTATATTGATTTATCCGCGTATCGGAATAAAAATTGCGACGGAGCTTGCGAAAAATTAAACACACTCGTGAAAAACGTAGTATTTATCGGATTCTTTTTACGAGACTACCTTCGATTATTTTGTTATTTTTCTCCGGCCGCAAAAACATAGCAACAGGCGTTGATGGGAAGTTGATAAAGCAACAAACGCGGAATCTCAACTTCTCACATCGAGCGAAAAATTCAGAACTTCTCGACTCGTTATTAACGTGTATTAATTATGGGAGGAAATTCAACGGAATAGTCTGTTGTTTTATAGGTAGGATATAATTGCGGCTTTTAGGATAGAATGCAGGGTCGGCAGGCGAGAAGTCGTAAATCGACTCTTGCGGAAAGACATAAACGTTTGTTCGCATGCCGGTTAGTTATTTCGCGTTAAACATTCTTTCTGGATCGCACGACGGCCATAAACGGCAAATTATAGGCCGTGAGAGATGGGCAGGCGCATACAGTTCACGAAGCATTTATCACGTTGCACAAAACGGGTAATATTATACATAACCGCTGCGAGGCGTTGGTGCGCGCGCGGGCGTTTAATGTGGTTGGTCGCAGAAATTAATTAGAGCAAGCTTAACCTGCCATCAAATTACACCGTCAATGTGTCTAGGATAATGCGATCGTTTAACGCACGACTTGCGCTTTCTTGAAGGTACGACGAAGTAAGACGTAATTTCGCGAGGAAACGTCTACTAAAATCGACCGCGTGTTTCGCGTCGAGATGACGAAACGCTCGCGAGACTTCAGTCGTCACGTGGGGGGTGTCGCTATCTTTAGGGATCCCTCAGGAATCGTGGGGACGAAGAGTCTCGGCGCAGGAACGAATTCCGATTCGCGACGGAGAATAAAAAAGCGCGCTCGTTCCAACATTCGATGGAAAAAGAAAGCGGTTATTCTTAGCGGACGAACGTGCAGAGAACGCGAAATAATAGTTGTTTTACGAGTTATAACATTTTGGATTTCTCCGAAATTCGTAACAAGCACAAATTCATAATGCAACTCGGAAAATTGCTGGATGTATTCACGGCCCGAGTAATCTCGCCGGTTTTCGCTGCGTATCTTGAAAAAGTATTATACCAACGATCCAAAACTCTGACACTCTCGTCAACAAAAGAGACGCCTTTGAGAACACCATCGTTATAACGATTGATGTTTGATCTTCCTATTCAATCTGCGGCTCTTTCAAACTTTTCAAATTCTATCTACCCCTCAAGGCAACGCATACATACATCTATAGGGATGAATAACGATATTTACCGTTTGGCGTAAAAAGCGATTCAAAGAAAATATGCGCCGAAAAACCTTATCATAATATTTTCCCACGAAACGATATTAAAATTTCTATAGAAGCGACGATCTGAGAGAAGTCGCGCAGCAGGGAACAAACAATGTATGAGAAAAAAGAAATAGCTTAAGTAATTAAAAAATAAATATAAACAAAATCTGTTTCTTTTGATGCGTTTGTGTTTTTACTGGAATTCAATTTAACTGCTTCAATTCTTCTAGACTAAATTTTAGCACTTTCAAGATTTCCTTTCTTCAGTTTCTCAGTACTTTTCCGAATGTCACTGATAACGGCAATTCTTATCCGTCGCTCCGGCAAGTGGTATCTTATAAAAAATCGTGCTGTTTGGCAAAAGACCTTTGTCTACGCTTATCGTAACCTCGCTTTTCCTCTATATCATCGATTCGTCAGAAAAATGATTATGGGGTAAACGAAAGGGTCACCGAAAGGGTCACCGAGGTAACATTACCGGATAGTGGTGCAATTGTCGTTACTCGGAACTCTGCGACGTCGTCGAGATCGCGCGTACACGGGTGAAGCGATGCTCCGGTGGATGTTCAGGGCGTGTTTTACCTCGTCGATCGGTCAATTAGAAACTAACTTACGTCTACTCCGCGATATATGTACACCGGGAAAGTTACGCAAGCGATGAAAAACCTCCGGGCGTAGAGGAGCAGAGTTCTTAGTGACCACCGACAGGCTCTTTCAGGCACACGGGGAAGTCGCTCCCTCCTGGACTTCGAAGATATGCGAAACGCACAGACAACGAAGTCATCTGGGATCCCCGCGGACTCCGTACAGAGCGCCGTTGGGACGACGATGTCACTTCAGTGTCCAAGTCTTCCCGCGAACTTACAACTGAAAGCCCGATACTCCTTGAGAGACGTACTCGGCGTTCCCGTAACCAAGTCCAACCGTGAAGCTTAGTTTTGCGCGCGAGACGCGGTGGAGACGGTCTCAAATGATATGTCCGTCGTGGATTCGAGCGGAAGCTAACGAAATATCGTCGGCGATATTATCGTAATAAATGCCGGAGCGATCTACGGAATTGGTCCAGAAATTATATTTTTGGAGAAATTTCAATTAAATTCTGTAGGTATTTTCAGAAATATAATGTCGTTTTTTAGCCTCCCTGGATTTGGAAAAAATGCTATTTCATATGTTTTCCATGAAATTACTGTGATTTTTAGATCTCGTTCGTTTTCCATTGATTTTTTTTCGCTTCAATAGAAGTTATCTAGAAATTTGGATAATAATCTCCCAATGTGAAAAAAATGCTGTTTTTTTAGTGTTGTGTAATTATTCTGAGCTCGTTTTAAATGCTTTTTTTTTTATTAACTTTTAATCTTCCAATCGATGTAGTTTTATACTATACTATTATACTTGGAGGAAGTTACACGGCAAAATGAGATAAAACTTTTCGTGACAAATTTTAACGCGGCAATGAAATTTTTTCAACTCTTCACTTTTAGACTTTTTATCTTTACGCGTCTCTCTTTCTCCCTCTCTTTCATGTTCTTCGTCAACTACGTGTCGGCGTATACAGAACGGCTCTTACAAACGCGTCCACGCACGTGCGTCGTCCGCAAGTGGAAAAAGGAGGGTGGGTGATGGTCGTCGGACTTAGGCCGCGTTTGGTCATCGCGCACGACATTTCTCTCGCATTGTTCGCGGATCGCCCTTTCGCGCGGGAACCGGTTGCGCCGCCGTTTAAGGCGGTAATATATATCAAGGAATGTCTCGAACAAAGAGATATTTTCGGAGACCTCCCTTCTGACCGTTCGGCTTTAAACGCGCCTCTCCCAGCAGAGTTTGTCTGCCGCTCGTGTTTCTTATGATCCCGGAATTAAATTTCGCATTGTCCTTCCTCGCGACCGCAAAATGTCAAGAGACAAAAGTCGATTGAGGTAAAAGCACCGATGCCTGGACACGTTCTTGTTCTTTACATACGAATATTCAAACTTTCAACATAGAATATATGTACAGGGTGTTGCAGCAACATATGCCGCGAGGGCTCTTTCTAATCAGTCTCTTGACAACAGTCTTATGCCTGTTTTTCGTCTTTTCCTTCCTGTCTGCTTGGTATTCGGTTTAATCACCAAAATTAGATTTCACGTTTCAAAATTAAATATTTGTATTTAAAGAGCAAAACAACAAGTTAGATACCAGTCACTTATGTTGTAAATACACGCGCTTCTCAATTCGTGTTATATAAATGACGTGCGTATACACAAGTTTAAGTGAAACAATGAGATCATGATGAGATCATGGCAACGAATGTCGTAAAACGGCTGAGAGAGCGCCGGATGAATTAACGGCGAAGCTCGCCTCTGCGAAACGCCCATTAAGGAGGAAACGTTATCGGTGACACCCTGGTGAGCCTTGAAGCTCGTTCAGGGTGCACGTACCGTACGAACAAAGGGGCAAGGTCGTGTCGTTTATTGCTCCCGTCCGTGATCGCGCTTATCGAGTGGGGAGAAGTGTCTGTGTTTCTCTCTCTCTCTCTCTCTCTCTTTTACTCGCGGTGAAGAAACTCGGTCACGGTTCTCGAGGATGATAACGACAAAAGAACGACAGATTCTTTCTCGACGCGAACAAAGGGGAGACGCGTTTATTGATTGATTTATCTTCGTGTCGAGAGGGTTGAATTCACGACGCGGAGCACGATCGTTTGACGGCAACTCAAGATCTTGTTCGCGAGCGAGAAGAATGCAACAGCGGAGGTAAACGAGACGTACACGCCTTGGCTTCTCGTCGATCTCACGCGACGGAACACAATACTCGTGGAGATCTACAGTTTAGGAAAAGTCTCTCTTGCCTGGCATAAGAAAAGGTGCATTGCGTACGGTTCGCTCCCTTTGATGTTTGAAGATACGATAAGGTCGAAATAACGAGTAATATTACCCGGCTAACATCCATGTTCTATCGAATTGAATTATATATCGTCCAAAGTAGTTTTCAATTTTCTGATAAGAAGAGCTTCGCAACTAGATTTCTTACGATTTCATCGCCAAGACCCGAAGAAACGCGCGATCACTCAGTTGAACCGTTTCAGCACCGCGTGACTTTCGACGTTCGCACGCGTAGCGGCAAACGACGGCACACGAGCGGAAAACGGGGATGAAAAAAGCCATCGAGGTGGAAGCGCCTGTGATGTCGCGCCGAGCTAATCGCGTCGGTATATTGAACATGCAAGCGATGCTACATCGCCAGTTGATTTTTCGCCGCATAATTAGAACGAAGAATTCGACTCTCTTTTTTTTTAAGAAGTTTTTTAATAAAGGATCCGCGGGAGAACGAGACGATAGAAAAAAAAATTGGTGATAAAACGCGAAATCAATAACGTCGGTAAAAATAATTTTGAGGTTCCATGAACAATAAAATTTATGGCGAGCTTGGCGGGGGAAATTCAATCATAAACAATGAACCCGGTTAATATCGATCCAACTCCGAGGACCGACGCGCTAAATTTAACTGTGAGCTAATTCGAAGGGAACCCCGAGAAACACCAATCGGAGAAAGAGAGAAAACAAAATCACAGTGAATATATGTATCGACGTATAATTATTAACGAGAGAGATTCCTAGAATTGCTCTCGCGGAGAGAAAGGGATCTTCTTTTAATTATCGCGCAACCAATACCACGTCGGGAATAAACGACGTGTTGTCGTAATAAGCCGCAATTTCAAGAGGTATAAGGTTGCGATCTGCCGCAATATCATTGCGGTCGAATGCTCCAGTTAACGAGCACCACACTCGCGCTTTCGCAAGCAAGCGAATGCAAAGCGTGTTTACTGTGTGTACATAGAGGATGAGAAAGATGGAGACTGCGAATTAGGAAAGGTAGAGAGAGAAAGAGAGAGAGAGAGAGAGAGAGCTTTTGAGACGGCAACCGCCATCTATTGAACGCGTTTCTTCGCCATCTCGTGTCGCCGCAGTTTCGCGTATTAAAGTCTTTTAACGAGGACCAATTCGATCACGACCGGCCACTTGACCTCGTTGACCCGATTTCCGGTTCGCCCTCGACATCGATCGTCGTCTCTGCTGTCGGTTCTATTCTTATCGGAAGATCAAACATGGAAGAGAGAGAGAGAGAGAGAGAGAGATCTCCGACTGCATTGGCGTTGTCTTCTGTGTGTACACTACACAACCGGACCACTAACGGTTTTTCATGTCGTGATTTATTCGTGAATCTTATTTCCGCGAAGCTTCTTTGATATTTGACGAAGTGTATCTTCACGATAACTTGTTTCGCGAACGTCATGGGATGACACGATATTAAATATCTCGGTAACGCAACTCAGGTAACATTAAGACGTATTTTAGACAATAAGACATCTAAAGGGCCTCTTTGAAATCATCCTTCAGATAGACGTGTTATTTGAAGAAATGCGAAAGAATTTTCGGCTTACATTCCGGCGGAAGCAGTCTCACGAAATAACTTTCTCACTGTACATCTCGTTAACTAGATAATAAAAATACGTCATAACGTCGATTTAACACGTTCGAACGCTCGTAAATTTGCATTTCGGTCGTGTCTCCCTCCCCTCCCTCTTTCGATATCCGTTGTCGGCCGTAGCGGTCCGTTTCCGGTTACGCAAGCGTTCGGGGGTCCAGGCGAGTGCACAGGAAACAAAACGTGGTCGGAATAACCACTCGCGGAGCGAGGAGAAAAAAGAGGAGCGCCGGCCGAAAAAAAAGGCACGAGCTAATAGCCCCGGCTGTTTTGCACCAATCAACCCTTTCCATCTTCGCTTCGCACGCGACGTTTCGTCGAGGAACTTTTCGTGAAACTTTTTCGATGGTGGAAACGATTCTCGATAACGCGATTAAAAATTAGCCCAACGCTGAAAGTGGCCGAACATTTGTCGTTGTTTAGACTGCAACATCTGCCGTTGAAGCTGTCGCTTTTAACCGCGTTGATCCCTTCAGTAACCCGGTCCTAAAGCAACAAACCTAATCGTGAGTTCGCCGCGCTCGTAACACACTGCACGATATCACTCAACTAAAATATTTATCGAGAAATCTGCGGTTGGAAAGCGGTTAAGGGAGAACGATGTTCAACGTCGAGTTCGATTGAAATGTAATTAAAACTCGTTCCATTCGTCTGAATAATTATTCACGAGAGAGTTTGTTAATAATTAACACGCCGTCCGTTTATTAATGGGCGTTGCACAAAGACCGGTCGTAAAGCGCGCATTACGCGTGCATTATCATGAAATTAAAACTGACCTTAACGCGGCCGTCTGTCGAACAGATGCTGACTCGCACGAGCGGGAGTGCTTCCAAAATATTTGCCGAGCGCGCTGCTCGTTGAAGATAATAGCGCATCCATTACGGACTTCCCGAACGCACGAAGCTCCGTTATTATTCATCGTTAATTATCTGTTGGTTATGCAATCGGAAATTGTAAAACTGTTCCATTCTCTCGGAATTTCACTTCTCTTATTTGATACAATTTTCTTCAAGATACAGATTATTTTATCTTGCGCTACTGAACTAGGGCAAGATGGCCACGTTGCTGCGTGTATTATTACAAAGCGAAATACCAGCAGGTATTAACAAATGTCATGTTCATAAATCAGTCGCAACAATTGATTGTCTGAGAAGTTGGAAAATACGAGGCATCGGTCCCCCCTGTTATTCGCGGCGCTCAAAGCACCTGCCCGCTGACCTGGAAACCGACGCGGAAGTTAGTTAATCGAAGATAACTATAAGAGGCGGTCAGGCTGATAATTAATCGGCCTCTGAAACGTCGATTCCAGGATGCGGCGACGGTTAACATTTCGTCAGCGGATGCTGCCCGTCCGTCCGACCCGAAGGTAAGACATAATCCGCGACAAAATACACGTCCTCGGAAGAACGGCTTTTCTATTCCCGACGTGAGAGTAAAACGACATTTCGATTGTACACTGTTCGTTCGGCACGCCACTTTTATCTCTCTCGGTAGAAATCGACGACGAATGGATTTCGCGAGTTACACTATTCTCGACTCGACGCGTTCGTCGTTCATAGAAAAAAAAAACAAAAAGAAAGAAATGAGAAAACTCCCGTCACACACAATTCTCGAACTTTTCTGATATATCAAGTTAAAACAACTTTCTTAGTTTAATTTTCAATACGTGCATGTAATACGGGTAACAATGCTGACGATATTCTGCTGTCAGAATATCGACGATGGATTATAGTCAACGATGGCGATTATTTGACTAATGAATAGTCCCATTAAATGCTATAACAGCGCTCGGAATGATTTGTATAAATGAGGCGATTTTTACTTGCCGCTTCAGCTCGCCTGATGGGCCACTCAATTGACAGTCTCTAAACCGTTGACATTATGAAATCTATCAAGTGCTTCGTAATATCAATAAAGCTGTTAATGAAACAATCTTTACATATAATATTTTTATACGTTAGTGATACCGAATGAAAACGAGGTAAAAACGTTATTTCAAACAGCCCCGCCAAATCTATGACTGATCAAATCTGTCTTGATGCTTGTTTTATTCTCTGAGAAGGCTGGGAGGCGAGATTATATAAAATGACAGCATTCTCATCCCACCAGTCGTATATATTTTATATTAATAAAATTACAACGTGACAATAGGTTTCCACATCACCCTTAACCCTTTGAGGAGCACATTTTTCTGTAATACCTACCCTTAGTATAAAAGTGTTATTATAGGTTTTTGGGGTCGCTGATTACGAATCTGAAGTCAGATTTCCAAAATTCAAAATGGCGGATCCAATATGGCTGACAAAATTTTGGAAAAGTTATATATTTTGCGAAAAATTTTGTGTACAAAGGTTTTTGGGATCGCTTATTACGAATCTGAAGTCAGATTTTCAAAATTCAAAATAGCAGATCTAGTATTGCTGTCAAAATTTCGATAAAATATCAGAATTGTACGAAATTTTTCATGCAAGGTTTTTTAACTCACTGAATATGATTTTTAGGACAAAATCATCAAACGTGAAACAAATTTTTCCACCATATTCAATTCTCCCTCTTGGCATAACCCAGAACTAACGACGAGGACATGGGGAGATATTAGTTCCATTTTTATTTTTTTTTATTTCAAATTTAAAAAAATTTTTTTTTAATTTTAAAAATTTTTATTTTTTTTATTTTTAAATTTTTCTTCATTTTTCTAATTGTTTGTGTGATAATTCTTTTCTATTTGTTATTATAACTATATGTGTTATTACTTACAAGGATTTATGAAAGTTTTCAAAACAATTTATATTTTCTTGTATACATAAATAAACATTGCACGTCTTGCAATAAAACTTGGTACGTTTATCATTAGTTTGAGAACTACAATACGTACACCTCATACGTTTTTCTTTAAAACATGGAATATGAAAAGTTTGAGCAGTTCTTATTGCATCAGATACTTTGGGTTTCTTATTTTTCATTGGAGATATGTTGGCTGATCTTCCTCTTTTGGGGCGATTTGGTAATCTTACTAAATGGTCAACTACTGATAAACGAAAATTTTTCAGTGATATAGTGTCATTTGGGAAAAGCTGTTTATATATAATAAATGCATTCACTACAGGTACATCTACAAAATGCCAAAAGATTCGTTGCCACCACTTTTTGCTCTTGCGACTAATTTCATAAT
>NW_014554265.1:0-349 GCF_001313825.1 Dinoponera quadriceps
ATCGGCTACATCAGTGCATTGCTACTGGAGGCCGCCATCTTGCAGATATGGTTTTAAACGTTAATGTAAAAAAACTGTTTGAAGTACCAAAGGAAATAAAAAAATTTTAAATCCTCTACATTTAATAGTATTTTATTGATTGCTCTCCAAAATGAGGGCATACCTTTCGCCGCACCCTGTATATGTAATGTTCGATCGTTTATAATCGCGTCCGCTGCGGCGCGGCGCGTAGAGGGTAAACGTATGATCGCAGTTATTTATTTACCTACTGCGAGTTACCAACATTTTTTTTCACTGATTTATTCGAAATTTTGTAAGGAATCGAAATATCTTAGCCTCATTGTCGTAA
>NW_014554266.1:0-39248 GCF_001313825.1 Dinoponera quadriceps
ACCCGCGGAAATTTAAAATTCGCGATACTTTTTGAACAGACCTCGTATAAGGCTGGTAAAGCAAATGTATACGCAGACGCTTTATTAAGAAATCCTATAGACGCATCGTCAAAAGATTGTAAGATAATTAATCCTTAAACAAAATTAAATTCAAATAATCCACTGGATGCCGAGCTTATCCGACGATTAGAGGAAGATCACAACACTGAGAAATCAGACAAGGAAGACCATAATTCGCAATCACGAATTATCGAAATATCCGGAAATCACAATACCGAAGATTCAGACAAAGAAAACATTCCCGAGACATATCTACCTGATGACCACGCACTGACTGAAATCTTTCTTAAGGATTCTATATCCTTCACCTGGAAAGAATTAGCGGAACCAATTGTTACACAAGTACTCGACGCATGTGCATGCGCCAGAAACTGCCGAGCAGATTGTCAGGGAGCAAAATGGATGGACCCGTCTGCATGAACCCGACGAAATTCGTCACTCCATGCTGACGCGTATTCAAGCAAAAAATATAGCGAAAACAGCCGACGACTCGGACTAGGATATAATGTTAAAAACCTGTAACCTGCCTACGAAATCTTTACCTAAGGATGTGGATGAAGAATTTTGTGATGACGAAGCTTATACTGCGATTTTAAAGAAACCACCAGTCACAAGTGTTCAAATTCAAAGGAGCAATCTCATTGAATCAAGGGATCTACATTTTTTAGTTTAAGACAATCTGCTTTATTTTAGTGACATTTCAGGAAATCTTTTAGATACCGTTGCAAGGAAATTGTTTGAGCGTCACAAGATGTCGAAACTAACAAATTTATCAAGAGGCCCGGCAAGTTTAATCAAAAGGAAGAAAAGATACCATATAATATTACCTATCAGTGAGAATTTAGATGAGGGCCTAACAATAGAATTAAATAATATAAAAGATGCAATAAGAAACCTACGGAAAACAGCTGAATATTTAAAACTTTCCAGTATAAGCATCGTTAAGAGCGAACATATTTTAAATGTCCTATGGAACGACATTAAACCTGGATTTCAAATGGAGTTATTAAATTCAGACATTCGGATAATTTTTTGCAATGGATTAATCAAATATCCACTAAAGGACATACGAACTGCAATACTACTCCTGTCGAAGGTTATCGAGCAGTGTTTTGGGGATCAGAATGAACTTCTTACAATTCACTCTGTAATTTCGTTTATTTGTGTTTGTATGAATCGTTGTCGTCTGGTAGGTAGCTGTGGTCGCTGAATGGTGTGTGATATTTATCTAACACATATGTGATGACGCCTCGAGAGATCCTGGACCGCGACCGTGTTTCGAGACCAACATCTCTGGGTTGCGGTAACGCCTAGGGATCCCCGGATCGCAACTCGATATTGCGATATGCGCATATATTATATTATATGTGTTCGTCGTGATAACACCTAGAGAGATCCTTGATAACGACTACGTCTCGAGATATCTTCTCGGCTCGCAATGACGCCTAAAGATTCTTGGATTACGAATCGATAATGTTATACGCACGTTTGCACAAGTTCGTAAAAGAATCGTGTGTTCGCTGAGGCGGACGGACTCGAACTGACGGGCTTGTCACCGCGTTCGTAGCGAGTATAACTGGGAGACGATCGTTTATTGGCGGGATAATGTTTCGTTCCTATGCGATAATGCGTCTTTGAGGTTTCGGCGCTCTAGTCGTGGCGTCGACCGTGGCTAGAGATCACAGGAGCCGGCTCGTTCGAGTCTCTTCGCGCATATCGTATATTTTTAAATATAAACGCGGTGTTCGACTGTTATATCTACATACGAGGTCTGTTCCAAAAGTATCGCGAATTTTGAATTTCCGCGGGTTACGTATATTCGATTTTCGATTTTTTTGTGGCGTTATGTTGGTACTCATGTCCCTCACTTATGCCGACAAGTTCGGCCATTTTGAATATTCAGTTTATCTTTGACAGCTGTTTTGCTTGGACGTGTTTTGGCTCGTCTTCGATTTTTGCCTATTCCAAAAAATGGATCAAAGAATCTGTATCAAATTTTGTGTGAAAAACAAAATTAAGTGCGCGGACGCATTCCGAATGTTGACTGTGGCATATGGTGAAGCTATCTTGGACCGAAGCAACGTTTATCGGAGGTACAAAATGTTTTCAGAGGGCCGAGAAGATGTGAACGACGAAGAGCGTGCCGGACGCCCGAGCACGTCAACAACAGACGAAAACATTGATGAAGTGAAGAAAATAGTATTGGCCAATCGTCGAATCACCGTTAGAGAAGTTGCTGAGGACCTAAACATATCGATTGGCTCGTGCCATTCGATTTTTACTAATGATTTGGGCATGAGACGGGTCGCCGCGAAATTCGTACCAACGCCCCTGCTCACACATCGTTGCTTGTGCGCGAATTTTTGGCCAAAAACAACACACTAATGATGCCGCAGCCACCGTATTCCCCAGATCTGGCCCCCTGTGACTTTTTCTTGTTCCCGAAACTGAAGAGGCACATGAAAGGACGACGCTACGCTACGATTGAAGAGATAAAGACGGCATCGAAGGAGGAGCTAAACAAGATCACAAAAAATGATTTTTTGAAGTGCTTCGAGGATTGGAAAAAACATTGGCACAAGTGTATAATATCTGATGGAGATTACTTTAAAGGAGACAAAATAAATATTCATTAATAAATAAATAATTTTTGAAAAAACATAAAATTCGCGATACTTTTTGAACAGACCTCATACATTACGTCGTAATCCTATTTCGCTAGTTTTAATCTCCGCCGAAGTATTTGCATGTTCGCATTTTGAGCATTTTTGAACCACATTAAAGCTTTATGATCCGTTACTAATATAAATTTTCTTCCGTACAGATATGGTCTGAAGTGTTTAACGCAATATACGCTAAAGCTTCTTTTTCATAGTATCGTATTTCATTTCGTTAACACTCAAGGTGTGAGATGCATAAGCTATCGGTCGATTCTTATTAATAATTCTTTGTAGTAAAATACTATTATTATAATTCTACAGCATAACCTAATGCATCGGTCGTTAAAATAAATGGTTTGAAAAAATCTGGGTATTATAAGACTGATTTTTTACATAATTCATTTTTCAATACTTCGAATAATTGTTGCTGTGAGGTTCCCCATTGGAAAGGGACTTCGTTCTTCATTAATTGTGTTAGAGGTCGGGCTAATTTTTGAAAATTCATCTATGATCCTTCTGAAATACCTAGTTAATCCCATAAATTGTTTTATATTCCATGGAATTTTAGGTGTTGGAAATTCGCATACAGCAACGAGTTTTTTAAGATCTGGTTTAACGCTCTTATTACTAATTACGTGACCCAAGTAATTAATTTTCTTACGCGAAAATTGGCATTTATCTGGTTGCAATTTTAAGTTAGTTTCTTTAAGTCGCTGCATTAATATTTTTAATGATTTCTTATGTTCTTTTAAAGAAGAAGTATTCAATGCAATATTATCTAGATAAACAAAAACCCATAAATCCATAATCCGTAAATCTATTTCAATTTGATGAAATCCAGAAGCTAAATTGAAGACCGTAAAATATTGAGCTGATCGAGGATGTCAATTATATTTGGTAACGTATAAGCGTCTCCAACTGTTTTATCATTTAGTGAGCAGAAATCCAAGACCTACGCCAACGTTTATTGCCGTGTACATCTGCCCATTTCGGCATTATTCAGATGGGAATATTATACGGAGATTGAAAATACAGGATAATATCATCGTCTAATAGTTCTTGCACTTGCTTATTTATTTCGATTTGTGAACTTGTGTTTGCGGAAATCTGTACTGTTTGGTATTTATCACGTAATCGTCCGTAGTCGGTGTACAATGTTGCAGTACGTGCGTTGCAGTCAATTTTTCCTCAGACAATTGAAAACATACTTAATGAGTCTTTATCAAATTTAATATACTGATTATTTCCTCAGGATATAAATGGTCCAAATTATTTCAATTTAACAAGTCACTTAATCGATCATTGTCATGAGTATCAGCCGGCTTTACATGAAGATTATGAAGATTATTTATATTCAGAGTTAGATTACTAGAATTTTCGTTTAAATTAATTGCATTTGTACGTTCGTCAAGTCCGTTGATATATCAAAGATTGAAACATACATCAGTATCTTTAGTTTGGATTTATCAACGTTAATTATTGATATTGGATGCCCTGGAACTGAAATTTCATGAACATATGAAATAACATCAATATTTATGTTATTTATATTACATTCATTATCGACTATAATACCCTCAGTCAGGAGAATTTTGGAGATCAACTACTGATTTTGTACTTGAGGTTCTATCGGAAATTAGTTGTTTCTTTGAGATGTTTATATTCTGGTCTTTAATTTCCTGAGTCTTAATATTTTCATAAGAAGTTTTAAATGCTCCTTCTTGAGTCTCGTCGAATTTTCTGGCGATATTGCTTATAGAGATTATAGGATCTTGCTTTTGATACTTTAATTTTTGATTCTTGGCATAAAATTTCTACTTGCGACTTGAAGACCCCTTTCAAAATTCTCTTTTAAGTTTTTATTTCCTAAGTTATGGGAGATACGGAATTTTTCCTCCTGGTTTTTATTTAGATTTATTTCAGAAGATATATGGGGTATTTGTAAATTGATAATTTGTTTAGAAATATAAGGATTTGAATGGAAAGATTGGAAATTTCTTTCCTGATTCTTATTTAAATTGTTACTTAGCCACACGTGAAGAGTTTGAGTGTCATTCCTCTGTGCACTAGATTCTAAAAAGTCTGGTTTCTTACAGAAGGCCTAAGAAACTTTATCCCTTTTTTTGTAGAAACTTTTAATTGGAAATTCGTGAAAGACTCGGAAATTATCTCCCGTATTAGATTTATTTGTGATTTTATGGAAGGTTCTGTGATGTTCTACTTGGGTTCCACTTAAGAATTCATTGGAGGAATTTCGGGAAATCTGGAAATTGTCCCCTTGTTGGTAATATTTTTTTAAGGAATTATGGGGAATTTGGAAAATGTCTCCTATTTCAAAAATATTCCGAAAATTTACATTTTTACTGGAGGTGTGTTCATCAGAGACCTGTTTATCACTTTCTCTGTGGTCAGAATCGTTTATCTCAATGTTATTATCTGTAATATCGTTTTTCTTTTCATTATCCTCAATATATGCAGGTATAGTGCTCAGTATATGCTTGTATATTAACAGTTGGTATCAATATTTCTATTTTCGTATTCAAAGAGTTAGTAGCATGCATGTATGCTTTACCGTCTTCGTTTTTCACTATTGTTTTTGCTTCTACCTCTACCGCTTTACCAATGTTTATTTTAGGCAAGTATCCTTCTTTAATGTGTGGGTTCCCCGTGTACGCACGAAGAACAAGGCTTTTGAGTGCACTGGTACTATTACAGATTCGGAAGAGTGAAGAGGAATTCTTATATTTTGAATTTCTAAATGTCCTGTTATATAATCAATCCTAAACCCGGTCTGTTGGAAAAAAATCTTTAACCAATATTCCACTGGTTTAAATAAAAAAATTGTTAGATATGAAATAGAAATTAACTGGAATACCTAAAACAATTATAGTTATTTTTCCCATAATATACACAGGATGTTCATTTATTCTATTTAATTTTAATATTTGATTAGAATCTATTTTTAAATATTTCGATATCCGGTTTATTTTAATTAAATTAGGTTCTGAGCCTTATCTAACATGAATGTTTTGAATCAATTATTGTTTTGTAACTAAATTGGACAGTGGGAAAACAACTTTCCTTATTCAAATTGATTTCTACTGAATATACTACAGGAGTTCCATTGAAAAACTTTTAGTCTAAGCCGTCATTACCGGACGCCCTTGTCCATTGGTACACCAATTCGTGCCCGTAATCGCAGGTCCCGAGTAGTTTTTTTAGTCTTTTACGATTATTTTCGAGCTATAAAACACAATTTTCTATCAAATGACCTGTGGCCTTTCACTATCTATATCGGATTGGTGGAGCTGGCGGATTTTCAACTGGTCCATTAAAATAGTTTCTTCCTGATTAGTTTTCGCGACATTCCCTAGCTTTATGGCCTACTTTGTTATATAATTGATATGTGAGCTGATCATTATTATTCGACTGATTTCTATTCACATTTTGTTTTTTTCGATATTGAGATGCCAGATATCCGCGTCGATTTCACCATTGACAAATTTCATTACTAAATCGAGAATTACGATTATTATTAGATTAACAATTTTTTGCATCGTGACCAATCTTATTACAAATTTGACAAACAACATTATTATTAGAGAATGAACTATTTTTACATTCGCGGGAACTATTGCCATATCTTTGACAATTTTGGAAAATAATATTGCGTTGATTATTAAATAAACAATTTTGCGCTGCGTGGCTAGATTTAGAACAAATTTGGCATGTGACTACATTACTTTGAACAATTTTTATGGGATTTTGTGCAATAAGGTCTTTTAATCGGCATTTGACAACACTATGACCACGTTTTCTTCAATTTTGGCATATCAAAATTTCGTTATGTAGGTTACAAGTTACTGTATTTTGCAGATATAAACAACGTTTATCCGCACTGAGACTAGGTTTTCAACAAATCTGACAAGAGTTTTTGGAAGATGAGGAATCTCTTACCTCTCGTATTTCGCTAATTTCCTCTAATTTCTTTTCGATTCTTAAAACTTCATTTACCGTAGAGGTTACATCTAAATTTTTAGGTATTCTTTTCTCTATTTCGGTCGTTAATCCTATAACCTTTTGCTACGGCGGTTCGGTCCGCCGTAACGCCACCACTGAACTGGACCCCGCGCTGAAAGTGTACATATTGCGCATGGACAGTTTATCTTGGGAGAAAAGGGACTTTTCTTTAAAACAATATACTTATAATTTCTACATAAAAGATATAAACTTATTTAATGAGTATAAAGAGTTTGATTAACAATTGAAAATAGTGAAATAATAATATACGGTGATTAATAATTTAATTCAGTATGATATATTTTAAAACACGGAAACACTCACAACCAAGCATCACATTCCTGGCATTGATAACAAGATTCTCGTCTCTTATCATTTTTCGCACAGACAACACACTTTCGAGATCTATTTTTTTTTGTAGTTTCATCAAGTGAAGGAAAATGTCTTCCGTTGAGTCTTGATGAGTGATAACTTCCGGGTGTAATAGGATGGCGGGTTGTTTTTTCTTATATTTCTTTACTTATATATGATATTATTTATTCCTTTTGTCAAATAATTTGCGCGGCGATCACAATAAGTGCTGCTATCCAAAAACTAGGTCGCGAATGTTGCCGGCATTAACCGGCGCACGCCGCTGTGGGTTACATCGTGCATATCGAATATATCCGGCGTTCGTCTCCAGGGGGCTAATATGTGGAAGCCGGACATATCTGGCGTTCGTCTCTGGGTTATCATGTGAATGCCGGATATATCCGGCGTTAGGAGCAAAAAGGTTAATAAAGCGTATTATTAATACGATTTATACATTTGATTTATGGTTCCATTAATTTCCGTACGGAAGGTTTCTAAAATGCGTTTACCGGTAGATATTACTCTATCAATATAAGAAGGTACTGGTTCATTGCTGCATTATTATTTACACAAACATTACGAAAACAATTTGTCGGCAAAAGGACGTGATATCCGTGACAAAAAACGCTGGTTTACATTTATTACCTTTTTTATGAAATAGTTACACAGAAAAAAAATTTTTATAGACAATTGTTAGTTTTTGTGAAGAGGCAAGAAATAAAAGTTTTTAAAAATGTTGTAAAACCGTTCTGAAAAAATTTGAGGGTATTTTCTGACTGATTTTAAGACATTTTTGTTCTTAGGAATTTTTCAACAAACTTAATAGTTTTTGAGAAAAAATTCGCAAAGTTGAAACAAAAAATTTTCCTTTTTGGACACCATTTTGTGTCCGCCATTTTGAATTTTGAAAAAAATCCAACGGGGTTTGAAAGAGCAGACATCTATAACACCGTTTATAGTGATTGCGATGGCGTGTGCACATTTTTTCCAACTCAAAATAAACATTAAAAAAAAACCGTGAAAAATTTGTGAATTTTTCTAAGAAACGGCCTATAACTTTTCCGGCTTACGATTTGAGTAAAATTTCTGAACGGCATTCGAAAGAGGAAGTCAAAATCTATAAGAAATTATGTTTGATAAATTTTCATATGATTTTTTCATTAAAAGATATAAGGTTGAATGTTAAAAAAAAATTTGTGTTATGTGGGAGGAAAAGGGTTAAACTAACAACCTTAACATTTATTAACAAAAGTGCGGATTTTACAATGTATGATACAGACGAAATTACGGTTGAGATGACGCACGACGAGGTATTAAAAAATTAATTATGTATGTGTGGTGTAGCGGGAGAATCTTGAGGTGAAAGTAAAGAGTTAGGGGTAGATGGTTCGGACAGGGGAACAGTAGAATCAGATGGGGATGGAGATAATTCTGGGGTTAGTGGGTCGGGTGTCGAGGAACGCAACGGTGGGATGTGGTAACTCGGTGGGGAAACTGAAAGTGAAATCCAGTAGTACGGAGAATAATTGCGACAGGGTAGTATAGTAGGGCTTGGTGGTTGATAGTCGAGATCTGGCGAATAAGAAGGGGCAAGAGGGGAACGGGGAGGTGTCAAACGGGGTATTCCCGTCTGAAGGGATTGGTAGTGAAGTATTTTCGGCTTGGGATAGAATTTCAAAAAAGGCTCTGAGTTGAGCTGCTAGCGCGTCGTCGCTAACCTTGATCAGATCTTATTTTGCTAATGCGACGGGATCGGCCCTATCCCCTTTATGTAGGGTACTCACCATGGTACGGCAGGTTATTAATAAATGAAGTAACCGAAACTAATGAGGACGAAAATAAATGATGCTGAGTACTCACTCGTTGATTGATTGGTGATATGTGAATATTTTTGGATCTCGAAGCCTGGCTGTCGTCTTGTACCTCGTATCATCTGAGTGGTAGTTGCACTTGTGATGGTTAACTTGATGTATTGCGCAATTCTGATATTTGGATTGATTATCAGAATATTGAAAATGTATTAGGTGAACGACTTTGCTCCCGCCGTTTCCCTATAGATGGCTTTAGTCGACCTTAGTGGTCAAAGTAAATAGATCATATACGTCATACAATCAATTTGAGCATCTGTCAACATAACCTAATAGTTACATTAGTCAATTTGTATCTGTACCATAAAGTTATCGTCAATTGAAGATGTCAGTTTACGAGCCGAATTCTCGTCATTTGCGGGAGGTTTTACTTTTCTGCTTTAATATGAAGAAATCTGCGTCTGAGGCTTATCAAATGCTCTCAAATACCTACGGTGAGATCGCTATTAGTGAAAGAACGTGTCGTGAGTGGTTTCAATGCTTCACGAACGTTGATTTTCACGTCGAAAATCGGCATAGCGGTGGAAGAGGAAAGATTTTTGAAGATGCTGAATTGGAGGCATTACTTGATGAAGACTCGTGTCAAACTCAGAAAGAACTGGCACAATCATTGGAAGTGACTCAACAAGCCATTTCGAAGCGCCTCAAAATCATGGGAATGATTCAAAAGCAAGGTTATTGGGTGCCGTACGAGTTGAAGCCGAGAGATGTTGAACGGCGTTTGTTTGCTTGTAAACAGCTGCTTAAAAGGCAAAGACGAAAAGGATTTCTGCATCGCATTGTGATTGGAGATGAAAAATGGGTTCATTACAATAACCCCAAGCGCAGAAAATCGTGGGGAGTTCCCGGCCATGCTTCCACATCGACGGCCAAACCGGACATTCATGGCTCCAAGGTAATGCTCTGTATTTGGTGGGACCAGCTCGGCGTAGTGTATTACGAGCTATTAAAACCAACTGAAACAATCACAGGCGATCGGTAACAAACTCAATTAATGCGTTTGAGCCGAACATTGAAAGACAAGCGGCCGCACTACGCCGAGAGACACGAGAAAGTGATTTTGCAGCATGACAATGCTCGACCCCATGTTGCAAAAGTGGTCAAGACGTACTTGGAAACGTTGAAATGGGAAGTCCTACCCCACCCGCCGTACTCTCCAGACGTTGCACCTTCGGATTATCACTTGTTCCGATCAATGGCACACGGCCTGGTTGACCATCACTTCCAGTCTTATGAAGAAGTCGGAAAATGGATAAATTCGTGGATTACCTCAAAAGATGACCAGTTTTTTCGATGCGGGATTCGTGCATTGCCCAAAAGATGGGAGAAAGTAGTGGCCAGTGATAGACAATACTTTGAGTCATAACTTTATCTCCATTTTTTTTCAATAAAGCCTCAAATTAAAAAAAAACGGCTACAGCAAAGTTGTGCACCTAATATATATTTAGAAAAATTCCGAGTTATATTCTGTGAACTGGTGGTACTTAGAGAGATCCCGAAAGAAGCTAAAGTGGTAGTCGTGATGTGAAAGCACACAGAAATCGACAAAAAAGAGAGTGCTCCAGTGTGTAATAAAAATGTGAAAGAGGCTTATATAGGGAAGATTTTCTTGGGGAAGGCGGGTGACGATCGCCTATGAGGAGAGTTTTCGTGAAAAACGGGAAACGGATATGGAAGATTAGAAAACGAATAAGATCATGGATGCGTTGAGAAACCCATGACGCATTTGGGTAGAGTATAATTACATTCTCTTTATGATAGCGTTTACCCAAATCCGTTAATTTCCTTGTTATAAAAAAGAAATTTGTTGTTCCCACGGTACCCAGGATGCAATGAGACTATGTGCCTTACGTGAAGGCGGATGAGATGACAGATACATTGGGAAACCTACGGCGCGTCATACGGCGAACCATCGTAATCTTATCCCTTTTACGATAACGCTTGCCCGATGTTCGTCTGCCTCCCAATTATATATATAAAAAAAGGAATCCGTACTTCCTGGGATGTAACACTATTATGTACGACCTTCGTAAAATTAGGTTCGATTTCGGGCGGTAGCATGGCTTTTACTAATTCGCATCCTTCTATAAAGTGTTCCACGGATATGATCCTGACCATAAAAGAAAGAAACGGCTCCTACAGCGTACGTTAGAGTCGTGAATATGTTAGTAAACGGGAAGGTGGGCGAAACGGTTGTATTATTCATATTACTATTATCGGTATTATATTATATTGGTATTATATTATATCGGTAATAAACTGTTTGATAACTTGAGATTCTACTGTTTTTAGTGATTCTACTGCTTCTACGGTTTTTTTATCGTTAGCTTTATCGTTAGCTTTATCAATAATTTGTTCAATTCCGCTTTCAGTAACTACCAAACGAAAAGAATATTCGGATTTATTAAACGTTTGATGTCGCGTCGAGGCTATCTTTCGGGAAATTGGAATATTCTTCGGTGATTTTTGTCTCTGTAGAGTGCGGAGGTATATTAGTACTTCGAAGTAGGACAGTTAATCCGAATGCACTTGCGGACAGTGGACTATCATTCAGAATTTGTCGTACATATGGGGATTCAGGATTAAATGGTATAAGTGCTGGTGCGTGTGACACAAATGGTGTAGATATTATTAAATGTTTGCGTGGTCTACGAAGGACTCTATGATCGAACTGTAGGACTTTTTGATAAGCCTTTTCTACCTCTCGTCCTTATTAGAAATGGATCGCGTATTTATAACCTTTTCCAATTACCGCTCTTATCATCCCGGATGAACCCACATTTTAACATGTGTGTCACGTCCTAGAAAACAATTCTGACGCGGACGTACGCAAGGTGATCCTAATATAAGTCAAGATACTGAAGTCCTTTACCTGGGATGGAAGTACGAGCGAAACAATTGGGGAAAGAGTAGTGAATGTGCGATAGGATTTTAAATAAAATAAGAGATAAGAAATCTAAACAATTTAACAATTGATTAAGTTAACTTCCAACTCGTATTGACCGTATCCAGGCGTGGTGATATATCTTATATACCTATGGTGTACACGCTGATTATACCCAGGCATATGGGATCAACAGTTTAACCCCGATTCTGAACGGCAATTTTTTTTTCCTTTAGAGAAGCGTTCATGGCAAAGATACTCTAGGTAGGTTACGACATCTTTCCGAGAGAAGACACGAGCGTAAAAATTTCAGTTCCTACCGGGATCAAAACCGGGACCGCTAGCATAGTAGACCAGTGCACCGTCTGCTATGTCATGCTAGCGCTCATTAGGTTAACTACATGATTACAAAATAGTGATCGGTGAACAAGAAAGTTATTACGAAATATATACAATATTGATCACTATTATGTAATCATGTAGTAAACCTAATGAGCGCGAGCGTAGTAATAGCAAACAGCACACTGGTATATACCAGGTGTATAAGTTTGAAACTGGGATTTTTTTTTTTAAATTACACGTCTGTTGTTTGAAAATGATAAAAAATATTTTATTTAAAATAATGTCCATTGCTATTTATACATTTTTCCAACCTCTCCGGCAGTTTATGAATGCCACGCCAAAAAAACATTTCTTCTTTTAAAGCGAACCAGCTATCGAGCCGTTTTCGTACATTTTCATACGAAGCGTTGTTCAGCGAGAGCGTGTCCCATTGATGCAAATAGATGATAATCGGACGGAGCCAAGTCTGGAGAATAAGCCGCATGCGTTAGTATTTCCCAACTGAACGCCTCGATCGTTTCCCTGACCCGTTTTGCTGTGTGTGATGGGGCATTATCATGAAGCAAAATGACTTTGTGTTGCCTTTTTTTATATTCCGGGCGTTTTTCACGCAATGCTCGATTTAAATCGATCGTTTGCTGTTTGTAGCGATCAGTGTTAACGGTTTCACTAGGTTTTAACAGCTCATAATAGATTAGACCCTTCTGATCCCGCCAAACACAGAGCATTGTCTTCTTTCCAAAGCGATTGCAGTGGATGTCGATGGTTCACCTGAATTCACCCATGATTTCTGACGCTTAGGATTTTCAAAATATATCCATTTTTCATCACCTGTCATGATACGATGGACTTTCTTTTGTATCTGTCGAGCAGCATTTCACAAGTGGTTTTTCGATTTTCTTGCTGTCTTTCATTCAGTTCATGCGGAATCCATTTTCCCACTTTCTGAATCATGGCTTTCAAATGAATTGAGACAGCTTTCTGCGTCACATTCAATTCATCCGCGAGTTCTTGTTGAGTTTGAGTATCATCTTCATCTAATAAGGCTTGCAATTCGTTGTCTGCGCCCTTTTTCGGTGGTTTCCCACGCTCTTCGTTTATCACGTCAAAATCACCACTTTTGAATTTTTTCAACCACTCGAAACATTGTGTTTTACCAAGAGCATGTTCACCGTAAGCTTCGACAAGCATTCGATGCGATTCTGCAGCAGTTTTTTTTCAAATAATAACAAAAAACCAATGCTGTGCGCAAATCGTAGTTCGTAGGCACAAAACTCGACATGTTTAAGGTTATAGGAAAATATACCGGTGTATTGAACTCGGGTTGTTGTGTGTTAAAAATCTTCGTCAGATGTTAGAGGGAGATGATGGCGCTGCAGAAGCGGTCTTACGGTGCCTAAACTGATTGCTAGCACCATCCATAGGGAAATTCTGGTTTCATACTTCTAAACCTGGTATACTACCCCTTCCATCTCCATATTTGTTAATTTATGAGGTCTTGTGGTAATTTGCCATTCCGCCTTCTTATTTTGACAGTTTCCATTAACTGTTTTGCCAGAAAGTTTGTTGCCACTTCTTTTATGTGGGAATATAAAGGTCAATGTGCAGTATTTCATTGGTTGCGAACCAACAAACGTTTACAATTATGCGAAGAATATTAGTTTGATATCTTTGAATGATTTCGTCATTGGAATGAGAAGCTGTGTCCCATAGCTGTGTCCCATGCGACTATATTGGAATTTGTAATATATTAGGAGGTATTGAAAACCACTGTTTTTTCTGTTTTTGAGCATTTATTTTAATAATAAAATATTTGAATACACCAATCAAAGTATTTGCCTAGGAAGCTATGACTTTTTCCTACTTTTCTGGCAAAAGTTGAATACCACGACAAAAGAACGGCCTGTCTTTTGAGCCAATCCATTCAGCGACTCAATTTTCGACTTCTCCGTAATTATGGAAATATATATCTTCCAGAGCGCATGACATCGATCGGAACAGATGGTAATAGCTTAGAACCTAATCCGGAGAATACGTTGTGTGCGGGAGAACCTCCCATTCGGGTCTTACTATTGCTTGTTTCACGGCTATAAAAATATGGGGGCAAGCGTTGTCATGGAGAATAATGATTTTTCGATTTCATGCAACTGATCATTTTTTCCATCAAATTATCATTCAAACGCTCCAATTGTTGTCGATAACGTTCAGCGGTGACTGTTTCTTTCGGATTCAGCAGCTCATAATATACGACACTTTCCATATTCCATCAAATAAAAAATATTGCTTTGTGAACGAGGATGTTTCGTTTTGGAGTCGATGTTGATGTTCGGCCAGGATCAACCCATGATATTTGGCATTTCGTGTTGTTGAAATAAATCTTTTTTTCATTGCCAGTCGCGAGATGCTACAAGAAACTCTTCTTTTTATGCCTTGCAAGCAAAGAATTCTAGATGTTAAAACGACTAACAACAGAATTTTCTGTCAATTCATAATGCAGCCATCTTCCTTCTTTCTGTATCTTTCCTATGGCTTGTAAACGTCGTGAAATTGTTGGTTTATCGACTTTGAACTAGTGAGCCAATTCTTTGAGTGTTTGTGCAGGGTTTTCTTCCAATAGATCTTGCAATTGCTTAGCTTCGAACTTTTTTTATTGAACTGGCTGTTGTTTGTCGTGAACGTCACAATCACAAATTTTGAATCGTCGAAATCAATCTCGAAATACTGTTTCCGACGGATTAGATTCAGCATAAGTTTCCGCTAGCAATCAATGAATTTGAGCTGTGCCTTTTTTTCAAATCAAAGTAGTGTAGAAATACATATCGGAAAAACAAATTATTGCGTTCCATTTTAATTCGATTATAAAAATACATGTGTAAACAAAGGTTGAAACAAAGGATGAAAAGCATATGTGTAAACAATGTTTGTTGACTGGAATTTTAGTGGGAAATATTTACACTTCAAAATTATGTAAGTAACTAATGTTTCTGCCCCCAGCATATGTAGCTAGTGCCATCTAGACGTGACAGCGGCATTCATCGCGACCTTCTAATATTTGTATAATAGCATTTTATTTTCTAGTGATAACTTAAATTTTTCAGTCAACATCCAATACATTTTACGAAACTGCAGCCTAATTTGCTTCTGTATCGCGAATATATGTTTTCTCTTTCTCTCCAGGTGTACCAAGGTATTTTACCACTTCGGCTAGTCGAACTTGGATGTTGTTGAATTTCATTTTAACACTATGCCGTCCGCATGTCTAATCGGGATTCTTTTGTTTGGCGCCGGTAGGACTGACTCAGATCATTTCGTTTGTCACCGGCGGTTTTTCGAGGTCCTCGGAAGATCATAAATTGCATGATACCAACGTGGTGCCACCGGCATTTGCCCGATAGTTTTGCGCATGACACCAACGTGGTGCCACCGGCATTTACCCGATAGTTTTCGCATGACACCAACGTGGTGCCACCGGACGGCATAGTGTTAATAAATGCACTAAATTTTCTCTTGAACAGTGCATTTTGGAGAAAAAATGTTTCAGACAAAAATTGTCTGGTTTTTTTGAGTGAAATAGAGTAAGATAGTGTCATTGGTTTGACCTTGGATACTCGTTTGGAAGTAACATGAAGGTCACCTTCAATTTTGTAAATAGAAATTCGCATTTGTTATTACATATTTTTGTAGCTTACATCGAGAGCTTTTCAAAACAAAATATCTTTCTAATCAATTGTTACGTCCTGGGTACCTCGGAAACTACGCATTTCTTTATTTTATATATGATTGAGAAGCGGACGGACTTCGGGGAAGCGCTATTGTAAAAAGGATAAGATTACAATGGCTCGCCGTTAGACGCGCCATGTGTTTCCCAACGCGTCTGTCATCTTTTCCGTTTTTATTCATAGTCGGTCGGACTCAGGCCTCTTGATGGGATTAGGTTCTTAGGATCGTTTATGACATCCAGATGATATTAGGAGTTTTCAAGGGTATTCTTTTTCCAATCCTCTATAGCTGTTTTCCACGCAGACTCCTCTCATTGGCGATCGTCATCTGCCACTCCCCAAAATTTTCCGTATAAAAACCTTACTCTCTGGCCACTCCAGTCAGTCATTTTCACTTCGCTTCCTGCGGCTAAACAACTCGCTGTCCAAATCGAGATCTCTCCAGAGTCAGTCAGTGTCAGTCAGCCAGTCAGTCAGTCAGTCAATCAGTCAGTCATTTTCACTTCGTCTTCAGCTGCTGAACAACTCGCTGTCCAAATCGGGATCTCTCCAAAGTCAGTCAGTTGGTCAGTCAGGCAGTCAGGCAGTCAGTCAGTCAATCAGTCAGTCAGTCAGTCAGTCAGTTAGTCAATTAGTCACTTTTTCTTCTTCTTCTATTACTAAGTAACGCGCTGTGCAAGTCTGAATCGCTTAAGTGAACTATTTCTCTCGGTATTTCGGAATCCCATAAATCCGGTAAACCACGATCAACGAACCCATGTTCTACGTATTATTCAACACAGTCGATTCACCCAAATCGTAAGTCTCTATTTCATATTTAAACATGACTTATAACAATTTCAATCCAATGTCTAATCCTATTTCGCTCCTTAAAACAAACACGTACACTGTGTAATTATTATCCTCCTTGTATTACATACGAGGTCTGTTCAAAAAGTATCGCGAATTTTGAATTTCCGCGGGTTACGTATATTCGATTTTCGATTTTTTTGTGGCGTTATGTTGATACTCATGTCCCTCACTTATGCCGACAAGTTCGGCCATTTTGAATATTCAGTTTATTTTTGAACAGCTGGTTTACTTGGACGTGTTTCGGCTCGTCTCCGATTTTTGCCTATTCCAAAAAATGGATCAAAGAATCTGTATCAAACTTTATGTGAAAAACAAAATTAAGTGCGCGGACGCATTCCGAATGTTGACTGTGGCATATGGTGAAGCTACCTTGGACCGAAGCAACGTTTATCGGTGGTACAAAATGTTCTCAGAGGGCCGAGAAGATGTGAACGACGAAGAGCGTGCCGGACGCCTGAGCACGTCAACAACAGACGAAAACATTGATGAAGTGAAGAAAATAGTATTGGCCAATCGTCGAATCACCGTTAGAGAAGTTGCTGAGGACCTAAACATATCGATTGGCTCGTGCCATTCGATTTTTACTAATGATTTGGGCATGAGACGGGTCGCCGCGAAATTCGTACCAACGCCCCTGCTCACACATCGTTGCTTGTGCGCGANGTTTGGCTAAAAACAACACACTAATGATGCCGCAGCCACCGTATTCACCAGACCTGGCCCCCTGTGACTTTTTCTTGTTCCCAAAACTGAAGAGGCACATGAAAGGACGACGCTACGCTACGATTGAGGAGATAAAGACGTCATCGAAGGAGGAGCTGAACAAGATCACAAAAAATGAATTTTTGAAGTGCTTCGAGGAGTGGAAAAAACGTTGGCACAAGTGTATAATATCTGATGGGGATTACTTTGAAGGAGACAAAATAGATTTATTTATTTATTCATGAATAAATAAATAATTTTTGAAAAAACACAAAATTCGCGATACTTTTTGAACAGACCTCGTACATATATATGTCCACGCAACGGGCACGATTAGCGTTCGACCAATCTCCGCGCGTAACGCGGCGGAGCATTCTCATTGGTCACTCGCATTTTTAAGTTCCCTATAAAGGGAACCGCCGCGCACGGCGACGGCGTTGTTAGCTTCGTCGCACGATCGCGTGACTAATACAAGAACAAAGCCGAGTCTTCATATTCCTTGTACAGAGCCGAGTCTTCATATAAGAGACCGAGTGCTCTTACGGAAAATATTTCTTGTAAGAAGCCTAGTCTTCATATTCCTTGTACGTAGCCGAGTCTTCATATAAGAGCATGAAACCGGATGTTCCTACATCAAATATAAATAAACCTGCATTTGTAAACAACGAAACTAGTGTGCGGAGTGACCTTCCTCACACCTACGGAACAATAGCCGCAGGTCATGTTTCGTGCGCAAATGGCGCACGAAACCAAAAATTCGTCCACTCGGTCGCCTTCTCTTACGAGAAGGCGCGAGCCTCCGGTTTCTCTTCGGCCAGGTCCCGATGTGAGTGACAAACGAAATTTTGCCTCGTCACAATTTATATATGCTAGGATCATCTAATCCCGATAAAAAATATTTTATATAGTTTTATTAAAAAAAATTTTTATTTATTTCTTGTACGATTAAACTTAAAGACTTGCTGAGACTTTCTAAAATGCACAGTGGAAAAATATCGTCACTTCATATTCTTCTGTTGTTTCAATTCCGATCAGCGGCTGGCCATCTTTTCATCTATTGCGGGTTCCATTGTAACATTCGCCTAGTGATGGTGTCAGTGCTGTTCGTCAAGGTATAGCTGATCCATTTCCATTTTCTCAGGGAAATTTCTCTTTGAATCATCTTTTGTCCGGTGTTGCTCCACAGGTCCTCGTTGTGAATGCGGTTCGGTCAAAAGATACGCAATATTCTGCGTAAGCGTTTATTGTATTTAGAAAGGTTTGTAACCTGTTTATGATGTTTCCTAAGATTTTCTATGTTTCATAGCCGTTTAATACCATAGACTTCACGTCAGAGTTGAAGAGTCATATTATATTTTTGTTTGAGTTGAATAAGTCCGGGTGTTCCAGACGTTGTTCAATTAGCTGAAGGCAGCCCAAGCTTTATTGATTCGGCTTGTTATATCTAAATCGGCACCACCTTCCGCCACGATGGCGCTTCCCAAATATGTAAATGTTTCCATATTCTCAATGGGACCACCATTGATAAAGGGGTTTTTGTTTTGTGTGGCCATTCAGGATTTGCTTTTATCGATATTGACTTTTAGGCCTAGTTCTGCTGCTTTGTTGGACAGAGTTGATAGCATTTATGTTAGATCTCTAAAAGAGTGGGCGAGGCATATATCGTCCGCATAGTCTATGTATTTTAAAGAAGAGTTTAGACTGTATTTTATGCCTCTTATTGTTGCAATAACTTTTTTCATCATTTCATCCAGTATATTCCAGTACTATGTTGAACAACAGTGGCAATAAAGTGCAGCCTTGTTCCATCTCTGAAGATTGTGTAGATTTGTTGCTATAGAAGGAGTTGGGCAAGACACGGCTGGAAAGCTTGTTTATAATTCCTTAATCAATCGTTTTGTTTTGGACTCCGATATCGGTAAGTGCGTTCCAAATAGTTGTATAAAGAATATTTCAAAAGCTTTTTCGCAGTCGATGACCACCATTATGCAGATTGTTCCATGATGATACGTACAGGATGATAGGTGCAGATATGATCTGTACATGATTTATTTGGGTAAAATTTAGCCTGTTGTAATTGCAGTTTGGGTCCTACGGCTCCTATTAGTTGAGTAAGAATTAATTGAGATATAATTTTGTTAATCATGTTTAGTAAAGTAATTTCTCGCCAGTTCTTGCATTCGGAGAAGTTTTTTTCGGGAATCTTAATAATAATTTCTTCCTTCCAACTCCCTGGGAAACTGGAGGAATTCCGAGCTGACTGAATTATAAGATGTAACAGATCTACGCTGTTTTTTGGATCTATTTTATTAAAGAGCTCGGCAGGAATGTTATCAGGGCCTACAGTTTTATTACTTTATAATAACATTATCGCTAATAGTATCTCATTTTTGCTTTGAGCCTTTACGTTTATGTGCATCTATTGTTCGATTTTGGCACTTATTTTTTTGATATGAGCTATCTCTGCCAAGGGGAGGGGGGCCAAAGTACTATTGAAGTGTTCCTCCTATTGTGTTAATTATTCCTCCTGACCTGTCAATAGTTTCCCTTTTCTATTCTTAGTAAAATGATTGATCCTGAAAATTTTATTAGTTATGCATTTATTTATTTCATAGAAAATTCTGCTGTTGTTAAATTCGGCAGGACGTTGAGCGTACAAAGAGAGATTTCCCAACCATTTCCTTTTGCATTTTTGACAGATCCTTTCACTGCTTTATTAACGGTAGCATAAGATTCAGCGGCATTTATTTTCTCCGTTACCAATTTGATTATGTTGACCTGCGCTTTCTGTTTCTTTCTCGATTGTATTAAGGTCCATGTTCCTTTAAATATCCATGGTTTGGTATTCCTATGAAGGTAGGTAAGAATCTCGTCTGCATTTTCTAAGAATATCTTAGATATAACTTGCTAAGCGATGTTATCCTCTTGCGCAACGTTTTCAGTTTTGATTATGATCTTGTTGTTAACAGTCTGGAGGGTTTTTGCATTTTTCAATTTATCCAAGTTAAACTTTTTATGATGGAATTTATTGGAATGTTTAATATTTGCCACCATTTTTAATTTTAAGCTACCTACTAGGAGGTGATGGTCACTATTTATGCTATTATCAGTTCCCTTTTGTTTCGGATGTCTAAAAGCGAATCTCGTTATTTTCTTGAAATTATTACGTGATCGATTTAGTTTCCGTGCGTCGGTCTAGCGAAATTCATATGACCTTGTGGATCTGACAGTAGGAGAACATGGTTCTTCCTATCTAAAGGTTATGAGTGCAGTAGAAATAAGTTAGTAGTTTACCGTTGTTGTTTCTTGCGCCAATTCCCATGAAATTTTACTGATTGAAATTATCGTTACTAATTTTTGCATTAAAATCTCTCATCAGAATTATAATGTCTCCTTTAGGGATTTAGTTAAAGGCAAAATTTGTTTCCATCTTCTCATGGAAGAGCAGTTTTAGCTCTTCCGAGGATACTTCGGTGGACGCATAGCATTGAATACAGGAGATGTTCCGAACTATCTTATGCAGTCGTACCCATTATTCTATTAGAACGAAATTTTCTGGAGAATAAACTCTTTTTGTTGATTTTGAAATGAGGAAGGAGGAGCCACTTTCGTTGCATCATCTATATCTTTTCCAGCGTATAAGATGAGTTCATTTGTCGTGGTGTTAAATTCTCCTGTTCCGTTCCAGCGTATTTCTGACAGGCCAAAAATATTCAAATTTAAGTTTTCCATTTTGTTAGTTACTTGGGCAATTCTACTAGATTCGAAGAGGGTACAAACATTACATGATCCAAATCGTGTTCTGAGTTTGGGGTTAGCAAAGATCTTCATCGATGAATCCGTCCGGCTTATATTCGTTTCAGTTTGAATAATCAGTGTAGATTCAAATTTGCGAGTGATTAGTCCACAGCATCCCAGATTAATGGGTCCGCTACTTTTGACATGTCCAGTCTGACGCATTGTATTAAAATACTATCCTGTTGGTCCGCGTGAGGTATTTTATTTTCCTGCTGCCCATCATAGTAAGCTATGATGAGCGTTGCCCAATCCGTTACCTAAAAATGCGCCCGATGGGGTTACAAGAAGTTACAGGTATCCTCGCACGGATTTTTGCTTATATATCTTTATAATGAGATACTGGAAGATACAGACATTGGAAATAATTCAACAACGGATGATATGTAACAAATATTCCCAGTAAGTAAGAAACATTAAATCAATCTTTTTAAATATTGATTTTATGTAAAGTTTATAAACATTTTGACATAATATATTATAAATGTTTGTAAACTGTTACTTGATAATATTATATTTTTAAATATTAAAATTACGTTGTGAAAACATTATTTTTATCGTTTCGGTCAAATATTGCTAACAATAATGTTATATTAAGAACTAAATATTTGAAAACATCACATGTTATAAAATATCATTGTAATAACGTTGTGTTAACGATTTTTTTCTTACTCTGTTGATACATGATCTTCCATGAAGAGGTTTCATTTTAAGTATCGCGGCATTTTGTACACGTAATAGATGGAGTTGTCATATTTGACAGTGTCGTGTAAAAACTGTACGGTTAATAACAATGGATCGATAGCTTGAGCAACACATAGAAATAATAAAAACTCACTACAAGCACGGTGAAAATTTCGCGGACGCAGTTCGCAAAATCTGTACCAGTTTCGGGCTCAGAAAAATACCTTCTTGTCCAGCAATTGTGGATTTAATCGATAAATTTGAACGTCTTGGCGAGGTTAGCGATGTTAAGAACCTAATCCGTGTTCGGCTAGTTATATCAATAGAAAACATTGCTGCTATGAATCAAAGTGTCGCGGAAAATCCTAGTTTGTCTATTGCGAGATGTTCGCAGCAATTGGGCATTTCACAAACCAGTCCGCACCGCATTTCGCATAAAGGTCTTGGCCCACATGCATACAAAATCAAACTGACACTAGGATTGAAGACGACGGACCATGGACAACGCCGTACGTTCGCCGATTGAGTATTGAAAATGCAAGCAGGTGACTGTGATTTTTTTAAGAAAATCATTTTGAGCGATTAGGCCATTTCCATTTCCAAGGCTTCGTCAATAAGCAAAACTGCCGCATCTAAGGCACTGAAAACCCAAAAGCGATTGACGAGCAACTACTCCATCCATAACGAGTGAGGGTTTGGTGCGGTTTTTGGGTTCGCGGGATCATCGGTCCTTTCTTTCGACAATGAAGATGGTTGCACTGTCACAGTCAATTTGATTGCGCTACTGAGAAATGTTGACAGACTTTTTTGGTCTAAAGAATTGGACCTAGACGATGTTTATTTTCAGCAGGATGGGACTACGTGCCACACAAGTCGTGAAACGGTCGCATTATTATGTGACAATTTTCCTGGACATGTTATTTCGAGTAACAGAGATTTCAATTAGCCGCCCAGATTGTGTGATTTGACACTTGGATTTTTTCCTTGGGGGTTATGTGAAGGATAAGATTTACAAAAATGATCCGCAAACTATTCAAGCATCCAAAGACAATATTCGAATTGTTATTGGCGAAATTGAGCCTCAATTGTACGAAAACGTGATGGAAAATTTCCGCAACAGAATGACCATTTGTAAGAAAAGTTAAAGCGGGCATTTGGATGATATTGTGTTCCACGTTAAATCGCGAAATCTGAACTTTGGATAAAAATAAATATATTTCAAAATAATCAAAAGTATAATCTTTTTATTAATTAAAAATAAAACCTCTTAACGGAAGACCTTGCATAATGTATTGATATACCGAAGACGCCGTGACTATTTTGGGATTTTAATCCAATAATATTATGAATATTGCAAACGATAAATTTGTTGGAAACAAATGCAAGTAAATTAAAATAAAATAAATAGGGGTTATAAATTGAAAAATAAACTCTTTCTCACTGTAAATCCTGTGCTAATAAGTATTGGGTTGGCAAATAAATTCGTCCGGTTCTTTTGACTGGTATAAAATACAATTTATTTAATATAAAAAATATATACTAATCAATAATGTATTGACCATTCTTTTCTAGGACTTCTTGCCGTCTTTTTACCAATTCCATAATCCCACATTCATAAAACGTTTGAAATTTACCGGCAAAAAACTGATCCAGTTGCGTTTCAACAGCTTCATTATTAGCAAAGTTTTTCCCGTTCAGAGAATTTTGGAGCAACCGGAACAAATGATAATCAAAGGGTGCCGGTGAATAAAGAGGGTGAGGCAAAACATCCCAGCCAAGCCTTAACAATTTGTTCCGAGTAGTTAATGAAGTATGAGGTCTGGCATTGTCGTGGTGGAAGACGACTCCTTTTCGATCTGCCAATTCTTGACGTTTCGAACGTATTGCTTGATTCAATTTCGTTAATTGGGAGCAATATACAGTTGAATCGATCGTCCTGCCTGATGGTAAGAGCTCATAATAAATGATACCTTTATAATCCCACCACACTGAGAGCATAATTCTCTTCTGGTACAATCCTGCCTTCGAGGTTGCTTGTGATGGTTCACTGCTGCTTCCCCATGATCTTTTACGTACTACGTTATCGTAGACGATCCACTTTTCATCTCCCGCAACCAACCGCTTCAAAAATGGATCATTTTCTTGGCGTTTCAGCAGCGCGTCGCAGATGGAAATGCGAGCGGTTAAGTTAGCCTCGGTCAATTAGTGCGGCACCCAAACATTGAGGCGAGAAACTTATCCCAACTGACACAAATGGTTTTCTACACTTGTGTGGGATATATTAAGTGTCGTAGCAATCTCTCGTTTGCGATGGATTTTTGTCGACGGTATTCTTTATTACAGCTGAATCAATCTCTGCTGGACGACCAGAACGGGACGCGTCACTAACATCAAAATCTCCAGAACGGAATTTGGCAAACCATTTTTGACACACACGTTCGGTTAAAGTATCGTCCCCATACACATTACAAATCTTTTTATGAGCTTCCGCAGCTCGTTTGCCTTTTTTGAAATAAAAAAGTAAAATATGGCGAAAATGGACGTTTTTTTCTTCCATATTTGCAACCGTGCAATACGCACAATACTCTGGTATTAACCGGCGTATGTTTACAAATAGGTTAGGTAGAACGTCGCTTTTCAGCTGCGCAAACGCTGTGTGATAGCGCTGTGGAAAAAAGATAGCAGAACGAGTAAACCTACTCCGATTAAAAAACCGAACGAACTTATTTGCCAACCCAATAGAACAAAAGTAAAACAAAAGCCATTTATTGGATCTATGCATAATTCTGTAGCGAAAATTGATTAAATTTGAAACGCAAAATATTTAGCAAATAAAGCGATTTTAATCAACTAAATATATTCCATTTTGTTCAAAGACTTTCTGCCATCTCTCCACGAGCTTCTTTATCCCCCTTTCATAGAAGACCTGAAATTTTTTATCAAAAAAGTCATCCGGATGATTTTTGAAAACGTCCAGGAAACTGTAGGTTTTGTTATTCAAATTGTTCTGTAGCGCCCGGAACAAATGATAGTCTGAAGGTGCCAGATCCGGGTTATTCGGTGGGTGTACCAAAATATCCCACTCAAGCTGTAATAGCTTTTGCCAGGTCGTCAGAAAAACGTGTAGTCTAGCGTTGTCCTGGTGGAACACAATGACCTTTTTGTCATTGTCAATTCGGGCCGCTTTTAATTTATTGATTGCTTTAATTTGGCCAGTTGTGAGCAGTACATGGTCGAATCAAACGTTTCGTTGGATGGCAACAGCTCATAATAGAAGATTCCTTTCCAATTCCATCAGATACTGAGCATGACGTTTTTCGGGTATAATCCAGCCTCTGCGACCATCTGAGCAGTTTCCCCGCGCTTCGACTATGATCTTTTTTCATTGACATTATAATAGAAAATCCATATTTCATCATCAGTAATCATCCTTTTTAAAAATGATTTATTTTGATGGCGTTTGAGCAGCGAATCGCAAGCTGAAATTCGGTCCAATATATTCTTTTCTCTCAGTTTGTGCGGCACCCAAGCATCAAACTTGTTTACCACCTCAAGCTTCCGTAAATATCTCAAAACAGTTGATTGGTCAATGTTAAGGTTATGTCCGATCTTTGTAGTCGTCAAATGCCGGTCAAAGTCAATAAAAGCCTTAATTTGATCGACATCAGAAGTGACTGACTAACTAGAGCGAGGAGCACCTTGGAGATTGAAATCTCCGCAACAACATTTCGCAAACATTTTCCAACAAACACGCTTACGGCATTCTCTCCATACACGGCGCATATATTTTGGTAAGTTTTCAACGCATTTTTGCCATTCTGGAAAATAAAGCGAAATGCACCGAAAATAAACGTTTTTTCCTTCAATGTTCAAAATATAATTAAACTTCTTATATGTCACAGATCTCGATGAATATTTTTTTTTAATGTCGACACAAATTTCAGCTTTCACTTAACGTATGATATTTTATATATTTGAACTATGTGCGAGCGGGAAAACAACTGCGAACGACATCTCTCGGAATTTCGTTACGGAATAATGTGTTACGTCCTGGAAGAGAACGCAACTACCACAATTGCAAACGCGAGTTCCAAACCTACCTGTATGCCGACGGTGCAGATCTAAGACCAGAAGGGTCATTTTACTCTAACGCTAGTGTACGCAGAGTGGTCATAATTTAGGTCAAGGTACTGAAACCCTTTACCTGGGATGAGACCGCGAGCGGAATAATTGGGGAAAGGATAGTGAATGCGCGATGGTAAGAATATTAAATAAAGTGGAAAAATTAAGCTGACAATTTCGACATTTACTATTTGACAAACGGGAGAAATTACAATATTAAATAAACGGTGAAATTACAATGCGAGATAACATACGGCGAGGTTACAAAATTAATTCTGTGTGTGTGATGGTGTTTGTTTGTGTGTGTGTGTGTGTGTGTGTGTGTGTGTGTGTGTGTGTGTGTGTGTGTGTGTGTGTGTGTGTGTGTGTGTGTGTGTGTGTGTGTGTGTGTGTGTGTGTGTGTGTGTGTGTGTGTGTGTGTGTGTGTGTGTGTGTGTGTGTGTGTGTGTGTGTGTGTGTGTGTGTGTGTGTGTGTGTGTGTGTGTGTGTGTGTGTGTGTGTGTGTGTGTGTGTGTGTGTGTGTGTGTGTGTGTGTGTGTGTGTGTGTGTGTGTGTGTGTGTGTGTGTGTGTGTGTGTGTGTGTGTGTGTGTGTGTGTGTGTGTGTGTGTGTGTGTGTGTGTGTGTGTGTGTGTGTGTGTGTGTGTGTGTGTGTGTGTGTGTGTGTGTGTGTGTGTGTGTGTGTGTGTGTGTGTGTGTGTGTGTGTGTGTGTGTGTGTGTGTGTGTGTGTGTGTGTGTGTGTGTGTGTGTGTGTGTGTGTGTGTGTGTGTGTGTGTGTGTGTGTGTGTGTGTGTGTGTGTGTGTGTGTGTGTGTGTGTGTGTGTGTGTGTGTGTGTGTGTGTGTGTGTGTGTGTGTGTGTGTGTGTGTGTGTGTGTGTGTGTGTGTGTGTGTGTGTGTGTGTGTGTGTGTGTGTGTGTGTGTGTGTGTGTGTGTGTGTGTGTGTGTGTGTGTGTGTGTGTGACAAGTAGAATGTTTAACGAGAGTGTCTTAAGGGGAGGGTAGGGAATTAGGGGTAGGAGGTTCAGAAAGGGAAGTAGAGGAATCGGATGGAGATGGAGATGCATCTGGGGTCCGTGAATCAGGTGTCGGGGAACGCGAAGGTGGGTTAAGGTAAAGTGGGTGAGGGGGAGGAGCGGGAGGTGAAGCCCAGAAGGACGATGGGGGAGAATAATCGCGAGAGGGTAGCATCTCGCCAGAGAGGCTTGGTGGTTGATACTTGTGGTCAGACGAATAGGAAGGGGCGAGAGGGGAACGGTCCGGTAACGACGAGGTATTCCCGTCTGAAGGACTTGGTAGTTGAGTATTTCCGTCTGGGGATACGAGCTCGGAAAAGGCCCTAGCTGTGCTGCTGGCGTGTCGTCGCTAGGCTCGAGCAGATCTTTTTATGCGCTAACGCAAGAGCTTCAAACCTGTCCTCTCTACGCAGGGTATTCACTACGACACGGCGGGGTATTAATATACGAAAAGATTAAAACTAATTGGGACGAGTATAAATGGTGCTGAGTTCTTACTCGCCGATTTTTGGTGCGTAAATCTTTTCGGATCTCTGGGGGCCTGGTTCTTGTCTCGTGACTCGGTTCGTCGAGTCGTCCGGATGGCAGCATTCACGGTACGTAGCATTCACAACGGTTAAAGCGAGTATTGAGCGATTCTGATACTTGGACTAATTATCGGAATATCGAAGCGAAAATCTATAAGAAATCCCGAGTCATGCACAGGAAGTTTCACAAAACAGGTGGAACCGGAGAGATCCCGATCTAAACACAAAGCAGAAGTCGTGGCCGAAGCCGTAATGGTATGAACGCAAAAGATGTTGAAAACGATAATATACGACAGTAGTCAAACGGGCAAAGAGTGCTCGCGGCAAGAGAGTGAGGCTTATATAGGGAAGATTTTTGGGGGTGGCGGATGACGATCGCCAATGAGAGGAGGTTACGTGGATATAGAGGATTAGAAAACGGATATTCTGGAAAAATTCCTAATATCATCTGGATGTCATAAATGATCATAAGAACGTAATCCCATCAAAAGGCCTGAGTCCGACCGACTATGTTTGAAGGCGGATAAGATCGCAGACGCGTTGAGAAGCTCATGACGCATTTGGCGGCGTGTAATCTTTTTACAACAGCTTGCCAAAATCCATTTGTTTTCCGAACATAAAAAAGAAATTTGCTGCTCCTAAGATACCCAGAATGTTACAACTACGTACTTTACGTGGAGGCGGCAAGAACATCTTAATCATAGAAGAAAAAGGCATTCGTTGTTCCTGTGGTTCTCAGGATGTAATAAAACTATGTACCTTACGTGAAGGCGAATAGGATGATAGATGCGTTGGGAAACACATGGCGCATTTAACGGCGAGCCATTGTAATCTTATCTTTTTTACAATAGCTCTTGTGCGAAGTCCGTCTGCTTCACAAATATATATAAAAAAAAGGAATTCGTTGTTTCCGAGATACCCAGGATGTAACATATGCATACACACAATGTAAAAACAGAAATGTAAATTTGCTGAAGTATTGAAATAAGATTCCACTAACTTTACGATAATATTATAATGTAAGAATACCAGGTGTAGAAGTCTGATACCGGTATTTCCCTATAGACGGCGCTAGCCATCAGTTTAGGGACCGTAAGACCGCTTCTGTAGCGCCATCAACTCCCTCTGACAGCTGACGAAGATTTTCAACACACAACAACCAAAGTTCCATACAACGGTATATTTTTCTATAATCATAAACATGTCGAGTTTTGTGCCTACAAACTACGATTTGCGGACAGCATTGGTTTTTTGTTATCATTTGAAGAAAACTGCTGCGCATCGAATGCTTGTCGAAGCTTACGGTGAACATACTCTTGGTAAAACACAGTGTTTCGAGTGGTTGAAAAAATTCAAAAGTGGTGATTTTGACGTGAGAAACGAAGAGCGTGGGAAACCACCGAAAAAGTTTGCAGACAACGAATTGCAAGCCTTATTGGATAAAGATGATACTCAAACTCAACAAGAACTCGCGGATGAATTGAATGTGACGCAGAAAGCTGTCTCAATTCATTTGAAAGACATGATTCAGAAAGTGGGAAAATGGGTTCCGCATGAACTGGATGAAAGACAGCAAGAAAATCGAAAAACCATTTGTGAAATGCTGCTCGACAGATACAAAAGAAAGTCCATCGTATCATGACAGGTGATGAAAAATGGATAAATTTTGAGAATCCTAAGAGTCAGAAATTATGGGTGAATCCAGGCGAACCATCGACATCTACTGCAATCGCTTTGGAAAGAAGACAATGCTCTGTGTTTGTTGGGATCAGAAGGGTGTAATCTATTATGAGCTGCGAAAACCTGGTAAAACCGTTAGCACTGATCGCTACCAACAGCAAATGATCGATTTAAATCGCGTGAAAAATGACCGAAATATAGAAAAAGGCAACAAAAAGTCATTTTGCTCCATGATAATGCCCCATCACACACAGCAAAACGGGTCAGGGGAACGATCGAGGCGTTCAGTTGGGAAATACTAACGCATGCGGCTTATTCTCCAGACTTGGCTCCGTCCGATTATCATCTATTCGCATCAATGGGACACGCTCTCGCTGAACAACGCTTCAATTCGTATGAAAATGTACGAAAATGGCTCGATAGCTGGTTCGCTTCAAAAGTAGAAATGTTTTTTTGGCGTGGCATTCATAAACTGCCGGAGAGTTGGGAAAAATGTATTAATAGCAATGGACATTATTTTGAATAAAATATTTGTTATCATTTTTAAACAATAGACGTATAATTTTTACAAAAAATTCCGGTTTCAAACTTCTACAACTGGTATATTGTAAGTTTAATAGCATATACCAGTAATATTCTCTATTATAATGTAAGAATATACTGTAAGTTTAATACCATATGACAGGAACAATCTCATACAAATGTATAAGTTTGAGATATTTTAATGTATCCAAAATTTTGGTTTATCCTTTATATCATTTCGTCAGAGCTATTGGAATTATTGCTAGCCATCCAGTTATAGAGATAAAGCATCAGCAACCTTGGTTTGGAAGTGAATGAGTGCGTTGTGTTCTTTAAGAATTCTGAAGGCTTTCTTCATACTTAAGAAATATATTTTATAATATTTCCAAAACTTTCTTTTGTTGCAAGAGAAACGTTCTAGTGAACGTTCTTCGAACCGAAATTTTTATAAGAAAACGTTTTTAGATATTGGCCATAAATCATTTTTAGAAGTCACGTTTCTATTAGAAACGTTTTTAGATGTAGGCTATAAAACGTTTCGAAAAAATAATTATAAAACTTTTCTGTTACGATATGTGTTATACCAGGTGTAGAAATTTGAAACCGGAATTTTTTTGTAAAAATTACACGTCTATTGTTTAAAAATGATAACAAATATTTTTTCAAAATAATGTCCATTGCTATTTATACATTTTTCGCAACTCTCCGGCAGTTTATGAATGCCACGCCAAAAAAACATTTCTACTTTTGAAGCGAACCAGCTATCGAGCCATTTTCGTACATTTTCCTACGAATTGAAGCGTTGTTCAGCGAGAGCGTGTCCCATTGATGCGAATAGATGATAATCGGACGGAGCCAAGTCTGGAAAATAAGCCGCATGCGTTAGTATTTCCCAACTGAACGCCTCGATCGTTCCCCTGACCCGTTTTGCTGTGTATGATGGGGCATTATCATGAAGCAAAATGACTTTTTGTTGCCTTTTTCTATATTTCGGTTTTTTTTACGCGATTTAAATCAATCATTTGCTGTTGGTAGCGATCAGTGCTAACGGTTTCACCAGGTTTTCGCAGCTCATAATAGATTACACCCTTCTGATCGTACCAAACACAGAGCATTGTCTTCTTTCCAAAGCGATTGCAGTAGATGTCGATGGTTCGCCTGGATTCACCCATGATTTCTGACGCTTAGGATTCTCAAAATATATCCATTTTTCATCATCTGTCATGATACGATGGACTTTCTTTTGTATCTGTCGAGCAGCATTTCACAAGTGGTTTTTCGATTTTCTTGCTGTCTTTCATTCAGTTCATGCGGAACCCATTTTCCCACTTTCTGAATCATGTCTTTCAAACGAATTGAGACAGCTTTCTGCGTCACATTCAATTCATCCTCGAGTTCTTGTTGAGTTTGAATGTATCATCTTCATCCAATAAGGCTTGCAATTCGTTGTCTGCGAACTTTTTCGGTGATTTCCCACGCTCTTCGTTTTTCACGTCAAAATCACCGCTTTTGAATTTTTTCAACCACTCGAAACACTGTGTTTTACCAAGAGCATGTTCACCGTAAGCTTCGACAAGCATTCGATGCGCAGCAGTTTTCTTCAAATGATAACAAAAAACCAATGCTGTCCGCAAATCGTAGTTCGTAGGCACAAAACTCGACCTGTGTAAGGTTATAGAAAAATATACCGGTGTATGGAACTTGGGTTGTTGTGTGTTGAAAATTTTCGTCANAGGAGTTGATGGCGCTGCAGAAGCGGTCTTACGGTCTCTAAACTGATGGCTAGCACAGTCTATAGGGAAATTCCGGTTTTAGACTTCTACATCTGGTATGTGACGGATGATATGATTTGTAGCAGACATCCTATTTAGAAAAATATAATTGGTATTATATATGTATGATATCAGATTCCTATAAGAAGTTGGTGTATCACACATGTCTGACATTGGTAACAAACGTATTAAGCGCAAAATATTATCTACAAAATTTTGACATATATTTTACATATCTGCTTTATTTCTATTTAGATGAACTTCTTCCAATGCATCTGCGTCTCACCGGAGGAATAAGCTGGACCGACGAAGGAGCAATTGCTTCTGGATGGGTTAACACTATGAGAGTGGCTACTAAAAATGAATTCGTCAAGGATATGTTGAATCTGAAACTCGAGCTTTGCGACAATATCAAAGAGCTAAATATAAACGACTACATTTTCGATCCGATTTGCCCGAAAATGATAAATCTGCACGACAAGGCACGAGAGAAGCTTGCTGTGTCCGATCTGGTTCGCGATCATCGATTCATTTTTCTGGTAAATATAAGCTATTTATGAAGACAATGTGTAAAAATAAAGAACCGATAAATATATAGACAACTTGTGCCGCTTCCGATGGGCTTGACCTTGACATATGTTAAGAAAGACATAGCCCTGAGTAACAATTAAAATGTTTTAGACGTCGCTGATTGTTCATTAAAAAGATATTAACAAAACAACGGAAATACGTTATACGCATCTACCTACATCATCCGGTATTTAAAGGTTTTTCACCGGACTTCCAATTAGAAATTTTGTTTAGAAATGGGCGGGGTTCAATAATCTGTAGTAGGTGATAGACTAATTTAATATAAAATTTTCTGATTAATATTCAGTGGAAAGATTTTAAGCACCGGTTGATGTAGGTAGAAATGTGTACCGTATTTCCGTTGTTTTGTTAATTCCTTTTTAATGAACAGTGGGCGGCGGGTAAAAACTTTCGATTGTTACTTAGGATCATATCTTTGATAACATATGTTAAGATCAAATCCATCAGAGGTGGCACTAGTTTTTTATAAATGAGGCTGCCCGAAGGCGCTTAATGGCTCTCTCTCTCTCTCTCTCTCTCTCTCTCTCTGTGTGTGTGTATGTGTATGTGACAGGCCTTGTCATCGTACAGATTCGATGTTTTTGTAAAAACGTTGTCCAAAAATGATATTCATTTGCTTCAAATTCTTATGTTAATAACTTCTTAACAAACATTGAGCGACGACTAAAACCTTCGGAAGGTCACTCAAGAGGGTGACCTCTACAACATATGTCAATCCCAAAGTCAAGCCCTTTGGAGGTGGCACCAGTTTTCTATATATTTATCGAAATGTTGAGGAAAGAGATCACTGCTCTTAACACATTGTTGGCCAATTACAAGTAAGCTCATATTTTACAGATCGAACATTGTTGACAAGTTCAGAAGATATTTGATATGTATTTTGACAATAATTTAAATAAATAATGTATTAATATGTATTGATACAATTTAAATAAATGATGTATTAATACGTATTAATGACGTACTAACAACGTCCCTAAGATCAAAACGTCATTAAGAGAATCCTAGAATCGCCCCGTTTTACCGAAAATTTCTTAGTATTATATTCGTCACTGGCAGCACAAAATTAAAAATCCTTTGTACAATTACAATATACATGTTAACACATTTGCTGCCTACCCTGTTATGACTGCATGCATATTGGCTTTCATAAGAGTCAGAGGTAACGATCGTGTTAATGCAAGCGATGACAGTTGAATATTCGAAAAATATAAAAAGTTAATTAATTACAAAATATTTCTTTTGTTTCTCAAATATTATAACGTCCTCACCACATTAACATGTATTATAGTTGGGTAGAAGACTTTTAATTCTGTGCAACCAGTAACTAATATAACACTAAGAAATTTTTGGTAAAAAGGGCGATTACAGGATCCTCTTAACATCGGTTTTAACCATCATGAATTAAATCTAATTGGCGACTAACTCAACGGAATTAAGCAATAATATTGATTAGTTAATTCAGCTTAGTTAGTTCAGCTATTTAACCAATGCGATTGATCAATTTGTTGAATTAATCGTCGATTAGACTTAAATCATAATAATAGTATTAATGATAATAGAAAGAAACGGACATAAAGTGTCTTTAGACGCCATCCCAAGTAGTAGGGACAGAATTTAAAAGTAACGCATTATTTGTAATGCTATTAACATTAAAAGATGCTTTTTTAAGTAGCAACAATATTTTTTTTTCACTAGTATAATGAAAGTGACGAGTGGTAACAATTATATTTTTTAGGGTAACGGTAACAAGTACAGGGTTTGTTCGGAAAGTAATGTCAGTGATTTTTTTCTTACGCGACTGACCGTCAGAGCGCGCTCGGATCGATTGGGAATGGTAGAGGGGAAAGTCAACTAACGAATGTTGAGTCACTCAGTTTTCTCCGGCCAGCCGCATAGTAAGGACATGCGTTTCCGTGGAAGTCGTTTTGTGACCTCGTACAAGTAAAAATTCGGCGCTTGTTAGAACAAAAGATGGCTATCATGTATTGCGTTAAACTTGGCAAGACCGCGGCGGAAACTCCTCTAATGATCAAGACAGATTTTAAAGAAGTTGTCCTGTCGGATCGGTAAGTATTCTGGTGGCACAAGATTTTTTTGGAAGGCCGGAAAGAAGTCAACGACGAAGCCCGCGCCGGACGGCCATCGACGAGCACCACGGACGACAATGTGACGCGAGTGAAAGAACTTTTGAAAACAGACCGACGGTTGAATGTCCGTTTATTGTCACAGTTACTGCGACTGAAACGTGGGGTTCAACGCGTCTGGCCGGACATCGCAAAGAACTGGAAGTTGCATCACGACAACGCGCCGGCTCACAGCTCCTTCCTCGTCACCAACTACCTGGCCAATGCAGGGGTGCCAACGATTCCCCAGTCTCCGTACAGTCCGGACGTCGCTCCCCCCGACTTCTTTCTGTTTCCACGCTTGAAAGGACCCATGAAAGGAAAGCATTTCAAGACCATTGAGAGGATCCAAGCAGCTTGCACCGCGGCTTTAATAAGACATTCCGGAGGAGGCCTACCGTGGCGCATTCGATGCCTCAACATTCGTTAGCTGATTTCCTCCTCTACTATTCCCAATCGATCCGAGCGCGCTCTGACTGTCAGTCGCGTAAAAAAATCACTGACATTACTTTCCGGACAAACCATGTATCCCGATAATTTTTCTAAATTAACCTATTCTAAGTAGTAAGGTGAAGTCATAATAATATTATTTTAAGGCTATTTCTCGTCATATGATGTCTATTGATTAATTAGTGATGTAAAAAAAATGTGATGTTTTTAGTAACATATTATTGTCGTAAAAATAAGGTCATTTAATCTTTAGTATTAAGAGTTTAGTGACTAATAAAAGAACACACGAAAATGTCCCCTCCGATTTTGATGAATTTGGAATGTAATAAAATATAAACCAAATAAAGATATTTTTTTGCGCTAGAGTGACCTAACAGACAGCGCACTAATCTATTATACTGAAGTTCCCGAGTTTGCCTCTCGGTAGAATCGAAATAATTTCCTACCCTCGTGTCTACTCTACGATGGACTGACAATCCATTAAGAATATCTCTACCAAAAACCTCGCGCAAATTGTCATTCGGAATCGGCGTTGAAACTGAAAGTACCATATATTAGGAGTACAAATTAGTTCGGTCCGTTTTCAAAAGATGACTCAGGTTGTTATGAATGTTTCATAGTAATAGCTGATTTTGGTGGTTTCAGAGAGGTTAGATATTTGTCAATAATATTCAGTCTATATCGCTTTGAGTTTCATACAAAATCCCTGTTTTTTACTGTGTAGAATATGTCAAATTTTGTGTTAACTAAGCAGCATTTGCGGGAGGTTTTACTTTTCTGCTTTAATTGAAAGAAAAATGCAGCTGAAACGCATCGAATTCTTGTAGAAGTTTATGGTGACAATGCTCCAACTGATAAATCATGTAGCGAATGGTTTCGACGTTTTAAGATTGGTGATATCAGCGTTGAAGACAAGCCTCGCTCTGGACAGCCAAAAAAATTCGAAGACCAAGAATTGGAGGCATTATTCGATGAAGATCAATTACGATTCCATTACGGGCCATTGGTATAGGCTACAATTGATTCGTTTGAGGCGTGCATTACGAGAAAAACTGCCGGAATACGAGCAAAGACATGACAAAGTTATTCTTCTGCATGATAATGCTCGGCCTCATATCGCAAAAGTCGCAAAAAATTATTTGGAAATGCTTAAGTGGAATATTTTACCTTACCTGCCGTATTCGCCGAACAGTGCTCTTTCTGATTACTAATTGTTTCGACGGATGCAGCACGATTTGGCAGGTCACCGGTTCACTTTTTTCGCAGAAATCGAAAATTGTCCCCTAACTCGCCTCAAAAGACGAAACATTTTTTCGAGATGTAATTCGAAAATTACCTGAGAGGTGGGAAAAAGTAGTATCCAGCGATGGACACTACTTGGATTAATCTGTTCATTTATTTTGTTCTGAAATAAATGCATTTTTGACCACGAAAGAACGGACCGAACTAATTTGTACTCCTATTAGTTGTGTATAATCTAAGTGCTGACTACAATTATATGCGTTTTAGGATGAGACAATGTCGAAAGATGATATAAAACCAATATATATATATATATATATAATAGAAATTAATAGGAATTAATAGTCTGTAGATACAATTGGATATTTAGGTATCAATTGATTACGGAAATCTCTTCCACTGTTGATCGAAGTATCAAACTTGATTACTCACAATCAGAGGTTTACGTCTGCCAACAATATCCATGGCTGATTATTGTCCCTCAGAGATTGTTGATATTCTCCTTGTTCTCGGAGAATGTGAACTAAATTACCATGAAGCTTCGCGAGTTTACCGGAATCGTTACCGCAAAAGAGAACAACATCCGAATCATACTACAATCCGAGACCTCGAACTAAGAGCTCGCCAAGGCCGTTTAGGACGTCAAAGAGCACATCATGCATTTTCAAATTGCAACTTTGGAGCTTTATAACTCGAAAAGTACTGAATGATGAAACATTTCATTATAGTGTTTTGGAAAGCTCTCGAGGTCAGCTACAAGAATGTGTAATAAAAAATAGAGGATGTCATTTAAAGAAATTGAGGTGACCTTCATGTGACTTTCAAATAATTCTTCAAGGTCAAACCAATGGTACCATCTTATGATCCTCTCGAAACCAAACAACTTTTGTCTGAAAAATTTTTCTTTGCCGGGCTTGGTTTTCGAAATATTCGACTGGATGGATTAAAATGGCTCACCTTGTATATCATTAATTATTAATATCATTAAAATTATATTTTTGTTCTCAACTTAACGATCATACGTATAACCATTAGGTGAGAAAAAAAGTTCTGATATTCTGATTTTATACAACTGAAACAACAATTTAAATTTTATATATCTTCCAGCTCATTTGCAGTTTTAAAACGTTAACATTCGGCCTTCTAAAATACTATGCAGTTAGACGTTTGATGCACACAACCTCAAAAATCAGTAGTGTTCTCGATAACAATAACAAAAAGCAAATTTGATTTTCCATCTATTTCGCGTTTCATCTGAAGAAAAATGCTACTGGAACTACTAAAATAATTTGTGCTGCATATAAAGAGAATGCTGTAAGTCACTACGTACTACGTGTAAAAAATAGTATCAAAAATTTCGCCAATGAGTTTTCAGTCTTGAAGATGAATCGCGTTCTGGACGCCATGAAAAGATTGAAACAAACGAATTGCAAGCATTGTTGGATATAAACTCTGCGCAAACTGAAAAAGAGTTTGCAGAACAGCTTGGCGTTACACGTCAAGTCATTTCCTTACGTTTATATACATTGAGAAAGTTTAAAAACGAAGGCAGAAGGATTCTGCATAAACTGTCCGAAGATAACAAAAATCAACGTAGTAACTCTGCACACACTTTGCTTTCAATGTTCCGGAAAAAGGATTTTCTGCACAAAGTCATTACAGGCGATAAAAAGTGGATTCTTCATGTTAACCCTAAGCGTAGAAAATCATGGATTGACCCTGATCGACCTTTGACGTCGATGCCAAAGCCCAATCCATGCCAAGGAGATTTTGCTCTGCATCTGGTGTGATAGGAGACGTGTGTATTGTATTACGAGTTGTTACAACCGGGTAATACAATCACGGCAGACCGTTATCAACAACAATTGGCCAATTTGAGCGATGCATTAGAAGAGAAGAGGCCATTTTCTGACCAAAGAAATTGTAAAGTGATCCTACTTTATGAAAATGCCCTACAACATTTTACGAAAGCGACTCAGGACCATATCTTTGCATTAGACTGGGAACTTCTCTCGCACGCGGCGTATAGCCCAGACAGGACTTTTCGATTACTACCTATTCCGGTCGTTGCAGCATCATTTGGCTAATATACATTTCGTGACATTTGAAGTGATACGAAAATGCATTGATGGCGTCATCGCTTCCAAACTGATGAGCTTCCTTCGTCAAGGAATTCGCAAGCTATCCGAAAGATGGCAAAGGGTCATTGATGCAAACGGGGATTATTTTGCTGATTAATATTTTTTTGTCCGTTTTTAAATAAAGTTTTAAATAAGTTTTGAATTTTGAAATGAAAGCTTGGAAACTTTTTGCTCACCTAATATATACAAACACTAGCAAAATCGTACGATCCGATATCCAAAGAAGGTATTAAATATTGCCGTCGAAAGAACCAAAGCGTGATTGAAGTTTCCTGAATATACATCCGTTCGTGTATAAAAACGCATTACGGAACGACGAAAGAGACTTTTACCCAATCGCTAACCAAATGACTAGATCGAGGACTTACGTTGATTTTCCGCATCCACATTTCATGGAACAACTTCGTTATCTCCGCTGCAGTAACGCAGTATTCGTCTGCCGCATGCTGATTCCTCAGGATAGGCTCGCTGTCTCCACTGTGGTAATGCAGCACTTTTACACTTTTACATTTTTTCTGACTCCTCAGGATAGCCTATTTCCGCTGCGGTAAGGTAGCACTTTTCTATCGCATACTGACTTTTCGGAACAGACTCCCTGTCTTCTTTGTGATAGCGCGGTACATTTCCACTGTATTTCGATTCTTCACCTTAACTTTTCTCTCAGTTAAATCCTACGAGGTAAAATTCGATCATTATTTAATCCGGATATAACGATCATCACGATTGGTAGAATGTATTGGGTGAGTGCAAAAGTGCATGCGGAGTTTGTGAGTAAAAGTCAGACCGTGATTAGGCAAACAAAGTTCTTTATTCAATCAATGATATATTCTCCATCGTTGTCTATAATCTTTTTCCAACGTTCTGGCAGCATACGGATGCCCCGATTATAAAAACTGCGCGGTTTAGATTCGAAGAACGAAGACATGACGTTTTTTAAGGCATCCAAAGATTCAATTTTTTTTCCATTTAAATGATTTTGCAATGACCGGAACAAGTGATAATCAGAAGGTGCGATATCAGGAGAATACGGTGGATGAGTTAGGACATCCCATTGCAGGCTGTTCAGTTTGCGCAGCGTCTGTCTCGAAACGTGTGGTCTTGCGTTGTCGTGGTGAAAGACTACGC
>NW_014554266.1:40464-41117 GCF_001313825.1 Dinoponera quadriceps
ATTGGCCAATACTATTTTCTTCACTTCATCAATGTTTTCGTCTGTTGTTGACGTGCTCGGGCGTCCGGCACGCTCTTCGTCGTTCACATCTTCTCGGCCCTCTGAGAACATTTTGTACCACCGATAAACGTTGCTTCGGTCCAAGGTAGCTTCACCATATGCCACAGTCAACATTCGGAATGCGTCCGCGCACTTAATTTTGTTTTTCACACAAAATTTGATACAGATTCTTTGATCCATTTTTTGGAATAGGTAAAAATCGAAGACGAGCCAAAACACGTCCAAGCAAAACAGCTGTCAAAGATAAACTGAATATTCAAAATGGCCGAACTTGTCGGCAACAAGTGAGGGACATGAGTACCAATATAACGTAACAAAAAAATCGAAAATCGAATATACGTAACCCGCGGAAATTCGAAATTCGCGATACTTTTTGAACAAACCTCATATATATGTAATTAAAAGGCATGGTAGTCTCGACAACACTTTCAAACGCAAAATACGTACCTTGAGGCTGGCTCTGTCTCTTGATATTTATATTAATGCTAAAATGTTATTTGCGACAACGGATATAAGTTAGAATAACATGTAACATGGCGGTTTAAAGCGACGCACAAGAAGCGAAAGCCTCCGTAGAGGTTCTATCTCGGGGG